>NC_081409.1:546663376-546693138 GCF_030272615.1 Cryptomeria japonica
TACAAATGAAAAACTATAGCATGAAATAATTAAAAAATTAATTAATAATAGTTGGAAAGTTTGACAACATATTTGATTAGAATAACTGGAAAGGTTACCCTCAAAAATAGTTTGGTTGTTTGAGCAATTCTATTAAGAACACAAAACAATAAAAATGCTCAAGCAATACCTTACATACCCCTTCTCAAATGTCAACAACCAAGTAGACCATTTTATTTCTTGAGTGAATCCACTTTATAGCCTTCTTGTAAGGGTCCCTAACATCAATATCTCATAATTAAATTAATTAATCAATTAACACATCATCGAATAACAATTTGAGTAATAACTTCATAAATTAATAAATAAGGAGATATAATTTAGAGCTCAAGTTCTTAATCCAAGTAAAAATGTCACGCCACGCCATGAGGCCCAGAGGACATAACAACCAAGAACATGAAAATGCGAATATTTCTTTTTTTTGAATCAATCAATATAACATATACAAATGCTAAAATACAGTTAAACATAATACAAAATGAATCATTTAACAAATGTCCTCAAGGCCCTATAACGATGTTACGCAAGGTTATACATCATCTCAATTAATTACAATGAGCTACACTAATTTACATTACAAAATAATGTATGGATACAAGATTCTCATTACAATGCTCAAGAATTTAAATAAGAGTTTCATATACAAAATGATAGATCCATAATATACAAATCTCCAAAAATACCATGTAGGGAAGTATACATAAATCTGGTACATCAATGATCGCCAATCACAAAACATTCAAGGACAATGAGAACACGCACAAAGGAACTCTAACACTGACCAAGCCTCTAGAAGCTAAATACAATTAAAGCATCATATCCGAGTATCCGACAATGATGGATAAACAACCAATACCATGGACTCATAAAACCAACATAACAGGTACAATTCTACTATTAAACCAAGGAGTTCAAGATAACATGTATAACTTTTTTAAATCAAAATCCAAAATATTAACAATTCATTCGATTCACACTTACACATTAAAACTAACTTTAGGATGATTGATTCTTTATAATAACTAAGTACATTTCTACTGATTTCACAATTCAAGACTAAATCAGTAACAATAAGAATGAATTTAGAGCTCAAAATTAAAATATACATTTATTTATACACTCATATTATGTTCCAAATAAAACTGAATTTATAACACAATTCTGAATACCTGCTTTATTCCACAATAAAAAATGAAGAGAAACTTTTGAATATATATATATATATATATAATCACATCTAAACTGAAATCTGCCAAAGTTCCCAGAGATAAACCAAAAACTTCTGAATATATATATATATATATATATATATATATCACTTAATATTATTAAAATACGAAAAACATTATAACCGACTGAGCCAAAAACCAGAAACATCGCATAGTGGGCAATAGGTAAGGCAACCGTTGGAGGAGAATACAGGAAGGAGGGGGCCGCAGTCTGCCCACCTCGTGGGTGCAGGCTTCCCCATGACTGTGGGGAGAGCCATCCCACTTCGTGGGTTTCGACTCCCCCACAGTCGTAGGGTTGAGCCTCCCACAATCCAACGACAGTCAATAAAATAAAACAATGCTGAGGTAAATAATAAAACAAACATTTCGATAACAATAGAGTTGCATGGATTTCATGATTAACATTCTTGATATATATATATATATATATATATATATATATATATATATATATATATATATATATATATATATATATATATATATATATATATATATATATATAAAACCTGAGTTCATGTACGTATCATAAACAGATTTATTCTAATTGTAAATTAAAAATGAAAATAAATAATTAAAGAGCAATTTTTGAAGATCAATAGCCACAGAAAACATTAAATCTTTTTTAGTAACGAATTCCATAACATGAATCCAAATAGTCCTAGATGTAAACCCATTTTCCTGAAAACCCAATTTTATTTAAAACATGCAAGGGGAAATAACCAGATTTCTTACCTTTTTCACTTTCCGGAAAAGAAAATAGTGAAGAAGAAGTATTCACATGAAACCAAACAATGAGCTCCAATCCAGATTATAGGAACAATTCCTCCAAATCCACTCCCAAATATTCATTTTCCAAGAGCCAAAAATATCCCCCAAATTCTTCCACTCAAAACCCCCAAACCAGAAAACCAAAGAGAGGACAAAAAAAATACACACGGCAAAGACTTCTTTCTCCAAAAATCCAAAAAGCCAAATAATATAATTTCCCCAATGTAACTCTCGACATGCATTATTCTTTCATTAATTTCATTAAATTATTTGTAATTCCCATATGAAAATGCAAATTACTAATATAAAGATAAATAATAAATATTAATTCTTTTCTTTGAAAAAACAAATAAGAAATAATTGTATTTTTTAATATTTTAATACAAAAGTAATTAATATACTAAATTAAATATTTATAATTTTTTATTCAGTTAAGCCTTCCAATTTATAAAATAATCTAAGCTCTCAAGTTACTCAATTAAACAAGCCAAATGAAGAAACTATAATTAATTATAATTAATTAATCTTTCAAAAAACAATTACTCCTTCGAATTAATTAAATAATTTAAATATTAAAGTACCACCAATTCCAACTTATTAATTAATTAATCAACCGCATCCCAAATACTAAGAGGGGGTAAAATATTAATCATTTCACAAAATTGTTGACTATAAGCAAGAGCAACAATTTATGACAACTCAAAACATGGTAAATTAACAGAGGGTGACGACTAACAAGACCTGACAAACAAGGAACTAGGGTGCCTAATGGGGTCTGACTGATATCTCCTTATCCACTTTACCATTGGGTTGGAGAGCACGCTCAAACCTGGAGATTCAGGTGGAGTCGATGCTCGGTACCTGCAACTGCATAAACAAATTGTCGAACATATATATATATATATATATATATATATATGGACCACAAAATATCATACCGTGAGTAGGGAATGGAAGAGAAGTAGCTTGCTCGTAGAGAGCAGTGTGACACTTTTTCCTCTCACCCAAGCACATCAAACATGGAAGCAATGTACATCAAGTTAGTATACATCAATAACTATAAAGAAACTCATAAATAAACTAATGAACTATCATGTATGAATACATCTAATAATTACATCATAAACTACATCATATGTTTCCATCGAAGACAATGCCATTCAAATAACAATCACAACCACATGAAACATATCACAGATAATAAGAAACACAAGATCAAGGAAGATATACATCTATAATCATCTAACACACATACCAAACAAAGATACATCACATAACATCACTATTTAGACCCAACACATAACATGTAACATCATAGTCATATAGAAATCTAGGAAACATAAACAAGCCTCACACTCCAAAACCAAAATCAACCAATACCAAAATCAGGATCGAACCACACAGAGCACAAATCAAAAAGTCTGACAAACCAAAAGAGGGAGGGGCACTACATCCTCCCCCCTAGAATCAGGTTTACTCCTAGAAGTCTGCTGAGGAAAGAACTCATGCAAACGAAAGACTCTATTGAAAAATCCTACAACATCCAAATCCACTCCAAAAACCTCTATCTTTGAGAACTCGAAGCCGAACGTCCATGTCCTCGATGACCTGTCGCTCGACCACGACCTGATGAATCTATCACCGTATCCTGATGCTCCTCTAGGCGATCGTCAATTGCTGAATGAATCTTGTAGCTCTTGCCTGCATCACCAACAGTAGGCTCTGAAATAGATAGTCCACGACTGGATCCCTGAGTACCTTTCTGAGGGCAATATCTAGCAATGTGACCTTGTTGGCCACATGAAAAACATCCTGTACCATGGCCATAACCACTGCCAATAGAGGGCACACTCGACTGTTGATGACCACCCCAACTAACTACTGAGTGAGTGTTGTAAGAAGGTTGGTCATTACAATCATGCTTGTTCCTCTCCCAATTCCTATCCCTTATAGACTGAGAACCCTCACCCTGTCGATGATCAAAGTTCTTGCGTTTCGACTGATGTTGTTATCCACGGGATGTTTCCCCTTTAGAACCCTGAACCCCAGTGGGTGTATTGCCATTCTGCACTCTGGTGTGGCCCCCAAGATCCCTTGCCAGTTTCTCATCCACTAGATAGGCTTTCTCAACTATAGCTTCCATGGTTTTTAGTTCGAAAACCCGCACATCACCATTGATCCAATCACTAAGACCCCTAACAAAATGTTGTACTAACATAGTCTCATCATCTCCTATCCCGACATATCTCTTGAGCTCACAAAAATGACATATTATTCTACTGACATGGACAATTGACGCAAATCATGGAATTCATCTGCTTTGCGCTGCGTCCAATGATCGAAAGAAATCGTGTGTGAAAAAGTTCCACAAACAACTCCCATGAGATAGTATTAATGTCCAGGTGAAGCTTCTATTCTTCCAACTGCCACCATGTGGATGCAAAATTCCTCAAATGTAAGCTTGCACATCTTGCCTTAGTATTGGTGCTGAAGGGGTGCATAGCAAAACATTGTTCCAACTCAATCAACCAGTTTTCAGCCTCTAGACCAGTTCCAGTACCATGGAATTTAGGAGGGTTGGTTCTCATCAAGTCTCTCATAAATGCAGCCTCCCATTCTGATATATAATTAATTGGCCTTACTGGTGACCTTTCACGAGCCCCATTCTCCTGGTAGGGACCCAAGTGGTCAAGAAGCTGCTCAAGCAACACCTACAACTGATTCCCTGCTGACGCAAACTGCTCACGTTCTTGATTACCAAAATCCCCATGGGAACTCTGAGAGGGGGTACTATCAGCTGCTACCCCTCTGCCACGTCCTCTACCTCGGCCTCTACCATAGCCTCTACCTCGAGCGCTCGACATCCTACTAGACAACACAATGACACGAATGAGACGGGCTAATGACAAAAGTTACGCACACACAACAACACAAAAAAAAACAAAAAAACCCAAGAACACCCAGAGAACCCATTTTTTGAACATGGGCTCTGATACCAAGTGTCACGCCCCGCCATGAGGCCCAGACGACATAACAACCAAGAACATGAAAATGCAAATAATTTTTTTTTTGAATCAATCAATATAAAATGTACAAATGCTAAAATACAGTTAAACAAAACACAAAATGAATCATTTAACAAATGTCCTCAAGGCCCCATAATGATGTTACACAAGGTTATACATCATCTCAATTAATTACAAGGAGCTACACTAATTTACATTACAGAACAATACATGGATACAAGGTTCTCGTTACAATGCTCGAGAATTTACATAAGAGTTTCATATACAAAATGATATATCCACAATATACAAATCTCCAAAATTCCCATGTAGGGAAGTATACATAAATCTGGTACATCAATGATCACCAATCACAAAATATTCAAAGACAATGAGAACATGCACAAAGGAACTTTAACACTGACCAAGCCTCTAGAAGTTAAATACAATTGAAGCATCATATCCGAGTATCTAGCAATGATGGACAAACAACCAATACCATGGACTCATAAAACCAACGTAACGGGTACAATTCTACTATTAAACTAAGGACTTCAAGATTACATGTATAACTTCATTAAATCAAAATCCAAAATATTAACAATTCATTCGATTCACACTTACACATTAAAACTAACTTTTGTATGATTAATTCTTTATAATAACTAAGTACATTTCTACCGATTTTACAATTCAAGACTAAATCAGTAATAATAAGAATGAATTTAGACCTCAAAATTAAAATATACATTTATTTATACACTCATATTATGTCCCAAATAAAACTGAATTTATAACACAATTATGAATATCTGCTAAAATGAAGAGAAACGTTTGTATATATATATATATATCACTTAATATCATTAAAATACAAAAACATTATAACCGACTGAGCCAAAAACCAGAAACATCGCATAGTGGGTAGCATGTAAGGTGGTTGTTGGAGGAGAATACGGGAAGGAGGGGGCCGCAGTCTGCCCACCCCTGCAGGCTTCCCCATGACTGTGGGGAGAGCCATCCCACTTCGTGGGTTTCGGATCCCCCACAGTCATGGGGTTGAGCCTCCCTGCAATCCAACGACAATCAATAAAATAAAACAGTGTCGGGGTAAATAATAAAACAAACATTTCGATAACAGCAGAGTCGCATGGATTTCATGATTAACATTTTCGATATAAATTAATATATAAATATATATCTAAAACCAGAGTTCCTGTACGTATCACAAAAAAGAGATAAAAATAATTTTCCTGAGATCAGAAATCCAAATGCCCAAATTTTATTAACGAATTTATTCTAATTGTAAATTAAAAATGGAAATAAATAATTAAAGAGCAATTTTTGAAGATCAATAGCCACATAAAACATTAAATCTTTTTGAGTAACGAATTCCAAAACATGAATCCAAATAGTCCTAGATGTAAACCCATTTTCCTGAAAACCCCCCAAAAATTAAAACATGTAAGGGGAAATAACCAGATTTCTTACCCTTTTTGCTTTTAGGAAAAGAAAATAGTGAAGAAGAAGTATTTGCATGAAACCAAACAATGATCTCCAATCCAGATTATATGAACAAGTCCTCCAAATCCCCTCCCAAATATTCATTTTCCAAGAGCTAGAAATATCCCCCAAATTCTTCCACTCAAAACCCCCAAACCAGAAAACCAGAGAGAAGACAAAAAAAATGCAAAGCGAATCCTTCACGACAAAGATGTCTTTCTCCAAAAAGCCAAAAAGACAAATAATATAATTTCCCCAATGTAACTCTCGACATGCATTATTCTTTCATTAAATCATTTGTAACTCCCACATGCACATGCAAATTACTAATAAAGATAAATAATAAATATTAATTCTTTTCTTTAAAAATGATTTTTTAAACAAATAAGAAATAATTGTTATTTTTAATAATTTAATACAAAAGTAATGAAAATACTAAATTGAATATTTATAATTTTTTATTTAGTTAATCCTTCCAGTTTATAAAATAATCTAAGCCCTCAAGTTACTCAATTAAACAAGCCAAATGAAGAAACTATAATTAATTATAATTAATTTATCTTTAAAAACACAATTACTCCTTTCGAATTAATTAAATAATTTAAATCTTAAAGTACCAAGCATAGACGTATAAAAATGACCGTATTCCTAAATGAATATTTAATGTTCATTTTATTCCCATTCCTCCATTTAGTTAAATTTAATTTAACTAAACCACTCACATTCTTCTATTTAAATAAATAAATTATTCAATTTATTTAGTTAAATTCATTAAAGCTCTTTGCATCATTTAATTAAATAAATCATTTTATCTAATTAAATCCCTTCTTCTTACTTTTAATTAAATTTACATTTAATTAATAGTCTATCCCAAATTGAATAAATCTAATTTATTCAATTTCCCAAATTGCAACCAAATTGAAATAAAGCAATTTATTTTAATTAATTCTATTTTCCCTCACCCACTTGCATTTTCCTACATCTCCCACTTGCATCCTAAACCCTATTCCTAATTTCTTCTAGAATCCATCTAATCCTAAGCAATTAGCCCAAACCCATTCATTATCCCCTTTCCCTAAATTTGAGGAGGTCAATTCTCAAATTTGGAGTAAAGTCTTCAAAAGGAATTAAAGCCTTTATCCATTCAACAAGCTAACTTGTTGAATACCCCCAAATTTGGAAGGACTCTTACAAATTTGTCTCCAAAGTCTTCAAACCATTAATGGTTAACTAACCCTTAGTGGCATGGTTAGAGACTTTTTGACTAACTTAACCTCCATCTAACCTAGGGGTCTCATCAAGCATTCATTGCTTTGACCATGGTTATCCCTTTAACCTTTGCACAAGAGTTTACCCCTTGGATAAAAGCTTTATCCATTGGATAACCCTAACCTAACCTTAACCATTACCTCCTAAGGTAACCATAAGGTCTTCTCAAGCATTTAATGCTTCTTTCATCTCCTCTCAGCCAGTCTTATGTTGACAATTGTCACCATTTCATTGGTGAAAATTGTAAAAATGGATTGATAACTTTCAATCTTGACCCTTGATTAACTCCTTCAATCTTGACCATCCATTGCCCTATTTTCACTATAAATAGAGCTCACATTCCTCCATTTTAAGGATCCATGCAAGCTTTTAGTGTCTCATTTATGCTCAAATTTATCAATACATCTAGCTTCTCTTTGTAATAGGAAGTAATCTAATAAGCACTTTAGACTATTTCCTTTATCATTAGCTTAAATCATTAACTAGTATATCATGTTAGGATAGTATTGCTACTAATCTTGTCATCTTATAATCTAGTTTATTGCATTTGTAAGATCATACATAGATAGGATGCATTTCATAATTAAAATCAATCATAAGCATCCCTCGTTCTTGCATTCGTCATCCCTAAGCCACTTTGCTCAGTGATCTGAGAGCAAAGGCATTGGCTTGAGGGACCTTGTGAGATAGAGAACCATGGAACCAACCTTGGGAAGTTGAGTCATTCCTCATGACTCCATAAATTGCACTGAGAAGTCCTGTGGGTGTGTGAACAAGCCTCTTTGAGACCACGTTTTCACATTTTGAGTTTCATCGCCCTGCTTTTCCTACACACATTTCTGGCACCCACCGTGGGGCTCTACCACATTAATCAAATCGGTTTTTAAAAAAAACAACACTTTTGCAGGTACGCGGGAAACAAGAATCAACGCGTAGGGAACATCCCTTAGTGCATTTGGTTGATCTTTTAGCGCATCTGGCTCACTGTTTGGCGCGTGGGACTCATTCCCCAGCTCGTGCAGACCATACCTTAGCGCATCATCCTCACTAACATTTTCCTGTAGGTCTCGACGCGGGAGAATAATAGAGTAGCGCATTTAGAAAATAATTCAGCGCATCGGGTCTGTCTGATAGCGCATCCTGACTATCTCGTAGCGCGTACAATCTGTTCTGTAGTGCATCACAAACAGAGGCAAAATTAAAAACTGTAACCGAATGTGAAATTAGACTTGTTGAAGTCCACCAAACCCACAGATTTTCTAACAATTTTACTTGGTATCTTGCAGGGTTTTTAACAAGTTTCTTGTAGATGGGAGCTTAATTTTAGGATCATAAATAGTTTAAGTTTTTACTAACTTAGTTAAGCTAGTTAAAATATAAAGGTTTTTTATTCTTGTTGGATAAAATTGGATTCACTTTGTTTGGGCTTTAAAAAGAACCACAAAGAAAAACAATTTTTCCTTGCTTTTCTAGGAGAGAATTTTTCGAATTGGATCTTAAAAAGAACAAATCATTTTTTCATGTTTTGTAAACAAATGGCTTAAAAATAACTTCACCATCCTTTGGTGCATAAAAGGATCCATTTTAAATTCTTGCAAGGTAAAGAATCACACAAAGTCCAAAGGTCATTTGCAACTAAAGAGGGTAGATCTTCCCCTTTCAAATCAATTTCTTTTGTTGACGAAACATCGCGTTTATTTTGTTGACCAAGTTCCTTTTTAATAGATCAGAAAATCATTGCTATGAAAGGTTAAAAGGAACACCATGTTTTCGTGGAGCAACATCTCCATATAGAGTTAGCAAATCATTGTTTTGAAAGGCTAAAAATAACTTATGTGCTTTGCCTCGAAAGTGGAAGGTATATGCTCTCCCCTTAATTGGGTGATCAAAAAGCCAAACCACTCTTAAAAGCTTTCTTTACTTCAAGCAATAAATCCTTTAGCAGGCCTACCTTCCCGAGGGGTTGAAAAACTCTTAAAGCCATTTTTGGCCGGTGTGAAGGGAACAACCTAAGTGGGAAACGACTTTGAAGCCAAGTGTTCCAACCCACTATAATCAAAAGTGGAAAGTGACAAAATTCCTTTTCAACGGTTGCACGCAGTGATTAGCCTTCCCCTAGTATCCTTAAGATATGTAAAGCCTTTGTTCTAAAGGTTGGGAAGCCTCCTGAGGGAGTTTATCACCAACGGCTGAACGGGAAGCCTGATTATGAACCTTAGTATAGAAACTTTAAGCCGAGTCAGTATCCAGACATTTGCAATATCATAGTGCAAGGGTGGGGAAGAATCTATCCCCAAGATCGCTCACCATATATCTCCCAAGATAACTACTTAATTGTGAAGCAATTCACTTTGAGTTAATTTTTGGCAAAAGGCAAAAAAACGGGCACCGCCTAGGGGATGACACAACTATTTGAGCTGATGGAGTATTGAGACTAGTGGGCTATGATATTGCTTATGACCCTTGAATAAAGAGTCTGATTGAAGTGCATGTTGTATCTAAACCTATCAAAACATTGGGGATTTGAACACATCCTCGTAGAACATACACTTATTATTTAGATTAAGAAAAATGGTTGTCTCTTTAATGTCGTGCTTTCATTTGTTACTTCAGAAAATCATCTATTAGCACTAAAAACTCAAAGCAAAATTCCTAAAAATCACAAAAAAATAACCAAGTCAAAATATTAGGGTAGTTTAGCGAGTAAGAGAAACTTCTTAGCGCGTAGACACCATCTTTTAGTGCATTAAACCTTCACCTTAGCGCATCAAGTGTAAACATTAACGCTTTAGTAGAAACCAAAACTAGCAATTTCAAGCAGTGCATTTTGAAAATAGTTTAGCATGTTGAAGCATCAGCTTAGCGCATGGAAACCAAAGCTTAGCGCGTAGGGTTTAACAGTTAGCGCATAGGCGGCCCATATTGGCACATAACCTTTTGAACCAAGGCAAAATCAAAATAAACTAGTTAGCGCGTATCAGGGGGCATCGTAGTGCATGGATTCTTTTCGCTAGCGCATTGTGAAATTTTTATAGCGCATTGCATCTCTGTTTTAGCGCTTAGCGAAAACCAGAAAAACAAGGGGCAAAACAGAGGTCAATTTTGAAAATTTTGAAAATAGTTTCGAAAGCTTTCCTTCATCAGCCTGAACTTCATTGAGAAGAAAACCAAAAACACAGTATCAAAAGCTATTTCTAAAGCAAAATTTCCATCAAACAAAGTTGTCCAAAATCTGAAATTAGTCACAGGATAAACATATCTCTCCATCAAAATCAGGAAACATCATCACAAGTATCAAACAGGTACTTCCATAAAATGGATTTTTATCCCAAAACATACTTGTTTTAAAAACTCCCAGTTGTCGAATCGAGTTTCCATATCGGGAAAGCTCGTATTCCATATCATTTGACACACTTTGTCGTGAGGGGGCATCTAAACCTTCATTTTGATAAAGTAAAACTTGAGTTTCCAAAACAAGCTAAACTAAATCCAAAACAAATCAAAGGAAACCATTGATCGCTTGTGCATGACTAATCATCATATTCTGAGATGAAAGAATATTTATCATAACACTAAGTTGAAGAAACATCAACCGAGTTCTTCAAAACTTGCCAAAAGAAATAAATTTTTATACATCAATCTCCAACTCTTCAAATCTCATTGCACATTCCTTCATCATATACGCTTGTATCTTCAAAACAAAACAAACGAATTTGACAAGGAACCCTTGAGGAGTAGGGCATTCCGTAAAAAATCAGCATTCAGTCAACGCAAAAATCAAGGAGGGAAGATCAATCCGGCCTTCTTTCCTGAAGAGTGCATCACTTATAACATACCCCGATTTGAACCACCAACCCCTGAGCAAAACATTGAAGAAGAGTTGGTTCCTTTTGTCACAGAAAGATTCTACTAGATGCTCGTTGTTACTCGCTCTCAATGAAACAAACAAAGCGAAATGCAACCAGAATCTAGCATGAATCAGAGATTATCAAATCCTTTCAAGGGTCCGCATCTGGAGGAAAGTGAAATTACTGAGGAACTCCTTTAGGAGTGTCAAGAAAGTGCTTCATTTCAAAGGCTTGTGGAAAGGTTCATGGAAAAAGACAAAGAAAAATATCTGCTCATGCTTACAAGCAAAGGAGTTGAACTTCCTGAAGATTTGGACACAGACATTTTTAGAACAAGATCTTGACATTATGAATATCAAGAATGGAAAAGAGAGGAAGAAACACGTGACTTTGAGCAAGATATCCCTGAGCAAAATATCCCTGAGCAAAATATCCCTGCGCAAAACATCCTGGAGCAAAACATACCATTCCACAAATCATTTCAGCCTAGAACTAATGCAAGGAAAGAACTCTTCCCTCGGCAAAATAATGCACCTTTGATTGCTCTCACTCAACAAATGCAAATGTTAAAAAGACAAATGCAAGGCATGCAACAAGGTACAACAGTACAGTGCTCCTTAACTGAAATTTGTCCTTATCCTTTTGACAAATGGTTAAACATGGTAGCTTTTCCTCCAAACTCAGATGTTCCCAAATTTGACAAATATGATGGGAAAAGTGATCCCCGAGATCATGTTCGAGAATTTTGTACAATGAGTCTTGAATTCTCCCGTGATGACACCTATTTGATGAGGTTATTCCCAAGAAGCTTGGGAGGGCAAACAATGGAATGGTTATCCAAAATCACACCTCCCGTCAGATCATTCGATGAACTAGTCAACAAATTCATAACTCAATATTCCTATAACATTCAACATGCTATCACTATGCTAGATGTTTGTAATACCAAGCAGAAAAACAATGAAACATTCATGGTATTCCTTCAACGTTGGCGCCGTATGGTTTCGAGATATCCTCGTGATGTGCCCGAAAAGGAAAAGATGGAAATTTTCATTGACAACTTGAATAGTGAGATGAGTTACAGACTCAAACTCCAATGCATACCATCTTTTGCCAATTTTATTGAGAATGGCATCCAAGTAGAAGAGGCATGTGTCAAGAAAGGAATGTTAAAATTCTTCAAAGAAGGACCAAATTCATCCAACTACAACAACCAAAACAACAACAACTTAGACAAATCTAGATTCTGGACTAGAAACAAAAACAATGGAAATGAAGGAGGAAATGAATCAAATGGTCCAAAATCCAAGCAACTCGTGCTCGCATTATCAGGTAATCCTCAAGCTACAAAGAATCCCAAAGGTGCTAACCAAGGCACTAACACTTATGCACCAAATACCAATCAAGATCAACTCAACACAAACAATACCCAAAACAATAACACGAATCGAGGACCTAATCCAAACTCATGAGGTAATGCAAACAACTTTCCAAAACACATTTACACACCACTGGGGCAATCATTAGAGTTAGCATTCAGAGAACTCCTGGCAAACAAAATTATCTCCTTACCAGCAATCAACAACTTTGAACCACAAATCAAACCACCCTGGTGGAATGACTCACACTTTTGTGATTTTCATCGTAACAAAGGTCATCAAACAAATGATTGCATGAGACTGAAAAACATTATTCAAGACATGATTGATAGAGGTGATTTAACAGTTGATGGTATCAAGACTAATGGTGACCATGGAGCCTTTAAAATCCTCTTCCAAACTACAAGGATGGAGCTTCAACCTTGAACGATACACGTGGAGCTCATATCAATCACATATACAATAACACCATCAATCACATATCAGCTGAAGACAATCAAGTAAACGTCATCATAATCAGAGATAAGCGTGAACATGAATTTGTCAACGTAACAACCAGAGCTCAAAAATATGTCTTGAAAGGGCATATGTCAACAAAAAACACCATACCCAAAATTCAATATGATCTAGTTAGTCAACTGCGCAAGACTCCTGCTCAAATATCCATACTAGAGTTGCTGAAACTTTCGCCAAAACACAAAGACATATTGGAGCAAGCGTTACTAGAAACAAATGTACCTCAAGATCTGGATGTTGAAAAATTTCAAGCCATGGTAGCTCATATGACAGGGTCTCATAACCTCACTTTTTCTAAGCATGATAATATCTCATTGAGCCATCCACACAATACTCCACTCCACATTGAAGTCTTGGTCTACAAGCATCGAGTCAAAAGAGTATTAATAGATGGAGGAGCTGTAATCAATATCTGTACCTTAAAATTTATCCGTGCATTAGGCTTCTCTGAGAAATCTATTAATCCATGCAAAAATATCTCTATCAAATCATATGACGATGAAGAAAGATAATCTAAAGGAACAATAATGTTGCCAATACAAGTGGGACCAATACAAAAGGATACTATGTGCCAAGTCTTGGACATAGACCTCACATACAATATCTTATTGGGTCGACCTTGGATACATGAAATGCAAGCAGTACCTTCTACTTACCATCAGTGTGTTAAGTTCCCCTACAATGGACAGGAAATTTCCATATCAGCAGATCATAATCCTTTTCAACATTGTAATGCTATGGGGGCAGCCCAAGACAGCTTGGTTCCACATAATAGACAAAAACAAAGTTACTCAACACCCGATCCTCAGCAAGAAAAGTCTACATCACTATCTATGGATTTCAAGCAGAAAATGAAAATCAAAGAGAAAGGCATGGGAGAGTACTCTTTGGAACCCATGAGTTTGACCAACTTGCCCACATCACCTAAATCTCATGGATTACCTATAGCATCAACACATCAAGCAACTCAGTCCATCACCAAGTTTGATGGCACATTTATTCAACTAGGCACTCTAGCACATGAATCAGAGGAAAAGGACATCCTTAGTTGGTTGTACAAGGATGAAGAAGAAGATAGAGTGGCCACTGTGGAGGTAGCTATACCGACACACCTGTATGAAAAAGGCTACTTAATCATGCAACAAATGGGATACAATGGCAAAGGACCTATTGGTAAGCATCAGGAAGGCGTCACATAACCATTGGATCCTCCTTCACAATTCAGTAAAGACAAAAAGGGATTGGGCTTTGAACTCACTCTACTACCAAAGAGGGCACCATGCAAATATCAAAAACCTCAGTGGAAAGCAAAGAAGAAATACAAAGAAGACACTTGGTAGGAGGCACTGTTTGAGTGAGTTGAGACAATACGTAAGGAACATGAACATCAAGAACAAAAGTGTTGGCATTACAATAGAAAGGAGATTGTTGGCATTTCAATAAGGATATTGAGAAGGTTGTTGGAGATTATTGATATAACTGAAGAAGGATGATTACTGTCTTAATAATATTGTTTTGTCATTGATGTCAAGAAATTGATTTTCTAATTCAGTATGATGTTGCCATATCTTGAGAAGTATGTGTTGATGATTATTAGGAGGTCGGTAAGTGACACAGAAAGAATGTGATAATAAAGGGGATAAATAAGTTATTCAATGGGCAACTATTACCGAGTTAGACAATGATGAGATCATATTGTTTTGATTGTTTTGATATCCTACACCTATTGTTGATTATAAGTTTAATACTGTATTATGTCACTGAGCAAGGAACCTAGTCGGTAAACCCTAAGGTACCTTGTCGGTAAACCCTAAGGTTATCGATATCGGTTAAAAAAGGCAGAATGTCTACCGAGCGAAGTTTAGTATTAACCGAGTAACAACCAAGTTATAATAGATCACATTGGATGGATAAAAGCATTATTTAATGAAAGATGCTGATGAGCTGGAGATGAATAAATGATTGGTATGTCACGCAAGAAGTTTTTGTTAAGGATCTACGGAAATGAAAAATCAAGAGGAAAATCTACAACACAGATTGAACCGCAATAACCTAGCACAAGTTCCTAGGAAGGAATGCAAGTTCCAAGGTGAGGTAAAACATTTTCAGATCAAAGGATTCATTGAACCTAGTCTAGTTTAATGATCTGATGGCTAATATTGATCATGGTAAATGTGATCAAGGAGATTAAGTGGTTAGAAATTGTTTATAAATAAGGAATTGTTGATAAACAATGCATGCGGGCAAATGTATGCACAGTGATGCTACATGATTGTTTATCGAGCTCAAAAGCTTGAAGATCTGATTGAAGAACAGATTGAAAAGCCCAACAAGCCCAACAAGGGACTAGATAAGTCTTATGACAAGATTGTTTTGAGCAAATAGAATCTTCTTTAGCATTTCAGATGTGAAGTTGCAGATATAATTTATTAGTATTATTTGTTTTGTAAGTGACATGAAATCTCTTAACCGAGTGGACCTAACAGTCTTATTTGTAAACCCTCTAGCAAGGTAACATTCTAAAAGAGTGTTTGAAATCCTTTGACAAGGTCACTTCTAACAAAGTGCAAGACTCTAACAAGTCTGAGGGAAATCCCTTAACCGGGTCACATCTAGCAATGTGTTTGTAATCTTTAACAGGATTTGCTTTTAACCGAGCATACTCTAGAAGGGTATATTTCTTAGGGGGTCCGAAATCCCATAGTGGTTTTTCCCTATTTGGGTTTCCACGTTAAATCTGGTGTTATATGTGTTGTGATGTTATTTGTTCATAAGTTTGAATGTTTTACAGTTTTGGTTACATATTCTAATGTATAAGCTACCGAGGTTGAATCAGTTGAATATATTGAACAAGTTAAGTTTGTATGATTCACCCCCCCCCTCTCATCTTATTAACTATTGGCATCAAAACTTTACAATTGGTATCAGAGCTGTGGACTCTGGAAGAAAAGTTTAAAGGTACTTGAGGCAAAGATCCAAAGATGTATAAAAGGGATGCACCAAAGCTGAACAAGTCAAGTTTCTCCACATGGCAGAAAAGGATGAAGCTGCACTTATCAGGAATTGGAGAATATGCAACATATTATTTGGAGAATGATTACATACCACCTAGCACCAACCTGATGACCATGGAAGAGATAAAGGCAAAGCAAGAACATATTCAAGCTATGATTGAAATAACATCAGCATTAACCAACTCGGAGTTTAATGATCTAGAAGGTTGTAATGATGCAAAAGTGATGTGGACAAAGTTCATATCTGTGTATGGTGGTGATGAACATGTTCAAAGAGAAAAAGTAGATAGTCTAAGAGGACAACTTGAATCCATGAGAATGAATGAAGGTGAGAACATAACCCAATACAGTACAAGGTTAAAGGAAATTGTCAATCAAATTAAAGGAGCAGGAGGAACTATTGAAGAAAAGGATGTAACAAGTAAGTTGTTGAGAACCCTTCTACCTGCCTATGCCGTTCGAGTCTCTGTAATCAATGAATTAAGGTCTGTACCAAACATGCTAGTCTCTTTGGATGCCACTATCAGTAAGCTACATGCATTTGAGTTAAGTAATTTTGATAACAGTGGGTCTTCGGTAAATAAAGTAGAATCTGCATTCAGTTCTTTTCATATTGGTGAATCTGATGACTATAATGATAGAATGAATAAGTATTCTAAAGGAAATCATAGTGGAGCAAGTGAGAGATTTCGTAAAAACATGGAAGAAGTACACAAATTGTATGAGGAAATCAGAAAGCAAGAAGAGTTTCAAGCACTATTGGCCAGAAGGTTACCGAGAGGCAAAGGTAAGTATAAAGGAAAGCTACCTTTAAATTGTTTCAATTGTGATAAAATAGGACATATGGCTTCTAACTGCCCTGACAAAGAATCTAGTGAAAGGAGAGAATACCGAGATAACATGCAGAAAGACAACCAATACAGAGGACACCGAGACTTCAGAAGGAGAGACAGAAAGACATGCCTAGTAGCTGATGAGGAATCCAACGATGATAAATCTGATGAAACTGATATAGAGGAAGTTGTTTATGTGGCTATTAAAGATGGATCAGATGAAGAAAGGTATGAAGAAAAATCCCCAATATCTCACATAAACAATAATGATTCTTGGATCATAGACAGTGGATGCTCACATCACATGATAGGTGATAAACACAAGTTTGTTAAATTAGAAGACTATGATAGAGGATATGTAAGATTTGGTAATGATGCACCATGTCTGGTGAAAGGTAAAGGATCTATAACACTTATTGATAATGCTAAATGTGATGATGTATACTGGGTTGAAGGTTTGAAATACAATTTGTTGAGTGTAGCACAGCTAAACAATACTGGATACCAAATAGAATTTCAGAAGGGATGTGTCAAAGTTCATGACAAACATGGAAAGTTGGCTACTACCGGGACACAAACAAAAGGTAATACATTTCATCTTGACTCAACTCGGAACAAATGTCTATATGCAAAAATAGAAGATACCTGGTTATGGCATAAAAGGTTTTGTCATTTAAATTTTGATAATCTAATCAAAATAAGAAGCACCGAGTAAGAGGTCTACCGAGATTGGAAAAACCAAAGAATGCTATGTGCTGAGGATGCCAGATGGGTAAGATGAAAAGATCAAGCTTTACAAGTAAGTCCTACACTTCTAAAGGAATTTTAGATCTAGTACACACTGATCTTTGTGGTCCCATGAAAGTTCAAAGTTATTATGGTGATAAATATTTCATATTATTTGTGGATGATTACTCAAGGATGATGTCAGTTATGTTTTTAAAAGAAAAATCAGAAGCTTTTCAAATGTTTAAATGGTACAAGGCAAGAGTTTAAAATGAAACAAGAAGACAACTAAAATGTCTTAGATCTGATAGAGGAGGAGAATTCACTTCTGATGAATTTAACTTATTCTACAATGATCATGGTATAAAAAGGCAAGTGTTTGCACCGAGAACACCTCAACAAAATGGGATAACTGAGAGAAGAAATAGATCAATTGTAGATTGTGCCAGAACCCTGATGATAGAAAAGAGGGTACCTCAAACATTTTGGAGAGAAGCAATCAGCACTGCAGTTTACACCCTAAACCGAGTACAACTGAAGAAAGGAACTATGAAGACACCATATGAAATCTGGTATGACAAGAAACCTAATGTAAGTTATTTTAAAATCTTTGGAAGTAGATGTTATGTTCACAAAGATGACAGAAATGGAAAGTTTGATCAAAAAAGTGAGGAAGGAAAATTTCTTGGTTATTCTTCTAGAATTAAAGCATTTAAATGTCTGATCAAATCATCTAACAAAATAGTAGAAAGTGTAAATGTGAAAATTGATGAATTTGCAGAAAGAAATGATGAAGGAAATTCCAAAGAACCAGAAAATTATGAAGAATTTGTTTATGTTCAACTGAGAAGTCCTACTGAGAAAGTTGCTGAAGAAAATGAAGATAATATCTAGTTACCGAGTGATGAAGAAGATCATATAGAGCCTATCGAGCCTATATTAGCCAAATATGTCAGAAGAAATCATGCATCAAGTCAGATTATAGGAGATAAGGATGATCCAGTGATGACAAGGAACAAACTGAGACATAGCACATGTCTGATATCTGAATTTGAACCGAGAATAGTAAAAGAGGCATTTAACAATGGAGATTGGGTAAATGCTATGACTTAAGAGATTGATCAAATCAAGAAGAATGAAACATGGAAATTGGTCCCAAGACTGAAGGACAAAAATGTAATCGGTACAAAGTGGATTTTTAGAAACAAGCTAAATGAAAAAGGTGAGGTCATTCGGAACAAAGCAAGACTAGTTTGCAAAGGTTATGCTCAAGAAGAAGGAATAGATTATGGTGAAACTTTTACACCTGTGGCTAGACTTGAGGGAGTAAGAACATTGTTGGCATATGCTGCTTTCAAAAATTTCAAGGTATATCAAATGGATGTTAAATCTGCATTTTTGAATGGTATACTAGAAGAAGAATTTTATATTGAACAACCTGAAGGATTTGTTGAAGACAAGAGTAACGATTAGGTATGTAAATTAAACAAATCTTTATATGGTCTGAAACAAGCACCTAGAGCATGGTATGAGCGACTGCACTCTTACGTAATCAAGATTGATTTTATAAGAACAAGTGAAAACAACAATATATACATGAAGAATGATGAGGACAATGGAATACTATTCTCAGCCATATTTGTTGATGATATTATTTTTGTGGAAATGATTCTCTATGCAAGAACTTTGGAAATGAAATGTGCAAAGAATTTGAGATGTCATTAATCAGTGAGATAAAATATTTTATAGGTTTACAAATACTGGAAATGAAAGATGAGATTTTCATTACTCAATCCAAGTACATAAAGGAAATCTTGAAGAAATTTGGAATGAAGGATTCTAAACTTGTAAGTACTCATATGACTACTAACTGTAAACTATCAAAGAATGATGAATTTGCATCTGTTGATGAGACACTTTATCGATCTATGATTGGAAAGTTGCAATATGTTGTTTAGAACAAGCCAGATATAGCACATGTAGTAGGAATAGTAGCAAGATTTTCTGCAGAGCCCAAAGAAACCCATATGACAGCAATCAAGAGAATTTTTAGATACCTGAGAGGCATTGAAGATTATGGCTTAGTATATGAAAACTGGAATGATTTTGATTTAAAAGTTTATACTGATGTTGATTGGGCAGGAAACATTGATGATAGGAAAAGCACAAGTGGTGGAGCTTTCTTCTTGGGAGATAGACTAGTAAGTTTGCTTAGCAAGAAACAAGGATGCATTTCACAATCAACAACCGAAGCTGAATATGTCATTGCAACATTGAATTGTACAAATATAGCATGGATCAAGCAACTGTTGGAAGGTATAAATGAGAAAGTTACTGAGCGAGTAACTATATTCTGTGATAATACTAGTGCCATTAACATTTCAAAGAATCCAGTAATGCACTCTAAGATAAAACATATCTCTATAAAGTATCATTATCTTAGAGAAGAAGTTCAAGAGAAGAAAGTTGTGCTAGAATATATCAGTTCAAAGGAGAAAATAGCAGACATCTTCACAAAGCCACTGCCAAGGGACACTTTTGAGTATCTTAGAAGTAAGTTAGGGCTCCTACCCCTATCTGCTACTCACTGACAGAGTTTAGTGAAAGCATCAATTTGATGACTCTATAGAATATTATTTGTGGATTGATGCTGATTTACGCACTTTAGGAGGTTTTCTAAAGGTGTGCAGGAATTAGAGAATAGAGACAAGTTGCTCTGCCCGAGACTAAGTTGATACATGTGTAACACAACAAGGCAAATCACTTCACAGGGGAAGAAACCATGAACTAGATTTTTTTTGGCATTGTTGTCAAAGGGGGAGAAGACTAAATGGAGAAAACATCAGAAGACTAATGACAGGGTGAGAAGACTTCAGGAGACAGCTCAAGGATAACAAGAAAAGTCTAACAATAATCCGAATCCAAATCAGTTGGAACAAATCAAGTTGGTATTGCCACTTAAAGTTGGTTTTGCCATCAATGCCAAAGGGGGAGATTGTTGGCATTACAATAGAAAGGAGATTGTTGGCATTTCAATAAGGATATTGAGAAGGTTGTTGGAGATTATTGATATAACTGAAGAAGGATGATTACTATCTTAATAATATTGTTTTGTCATTGATGTCAAGAAATTGATTTTCTGATTCAGTATGATGTTGCCATATCTTGAGAAGTATGTGTTGATGATTATTAGGAGGTCAGTAAGTGACACAGAAAGAATGTGATAATAAAGGGGATAAATAAGTTATTCAATGGGCAACTATTACCGAGTTAGACAATGATGAGATCATATTGTTTTGATTGTTTGATATCCTACACCTATTGTTGATTATAAGTTTAATACTGTATTATGTCACTGAGCAAGGAACCTAGTCTGTAAACCCTAAGGTACCTTGTCGGTAAACCCTAAGGTTATCGATATCGGTTAAAAAAAGCAGAATGTCTACCGAGCGAAGTTTAGTATTAACCGAGTAACAACCAAGTTATAATAGATCACATTGGATGGATAAAAGCATTATTTAATGAAGGATGCTGATGAGCTGGAGATGAATAAATGATTGGTATGTCACGCAAGAAGTTTTTGTTAATGATCTACGGAAATGAAAAATCAAGAGGAAAATCTACAACACAGATTGAACCGCAATAACCTAGCACAAGTTCCTAGGAAGGAATGCAAGTTCCAAGGTGAGGTAAAACATTTTCAGATCAAAGGATTCATTGAACCTAGTCTAGTTTAATGATCTGATGGCTAATATTGATCATGGTAAATGTGATCAAGGAGATTAAGTGGTTAGAAATTGTTTATAAATAAGGAATTGTTGATAAACAATGCATGCAGACAAATGTATGCACAGTGATGCTACATGATTGTTTACTGAGCTCAGAAGCTTGAAGATCTGATTGAAGAACAGATTGAGAAGCCCAACAAGCCCAACAAGGGACTAGATAAGTCTTATGACAAGATTGTTTTGAGCAAATAGAATCTTCTTTAGCATTTCAGATGTGAAGTTGCAGATATAATTTATTAGTATTATTTGTTTTGTAAGTGACATGAAATCTCTTAACCGAGTGGACCTAACAGTCTTATTTGTAAACCCTCTAGCAAGGTAACATTCTAAATGAGTGTTTGAAATCCTTTGACAAGGTCACTTCTAACAAAGTGCAAGACTCTAACAAGTCCGAGGGAAATCCCTTAACCGGGTCACATCTAGCAATGTGTTTGTAATCTTTAACAGGATTTGCTTTTAACCGAGCATACTCTAGAAGGGTATATTTCTTAGTGGGTCCGAAATCCCATAGTGGTTTTTCCCTATTTGGGTTTCCACGTTAAATCTGGTGTTATATGTGTTGTGATGTTATTTGTTCATAAGTTTGAATGTTTTACAGTTTTGGTTACATATTCCGAAGTATAAGCTACCGAGGTTGAATCAGTTGAATATATTGAACAAGTTAAGTTTGTATGATTCACCCCCCCCTCATCTTATTAACTATTGGCATCAAAACTTTACAAAAAACAATGTCAAAAGTAGCCTATCAATCAAAATAAAGAAACATCTACTGTAGAAGCACATCATATTCAAGAACCAATATCCAACAAAGAAGAATCACCTCCTGATTACATCATTCCTCCCTGAGGAGAGACAATATATGAAAAATGCAAAGAGTGGAAGCAAGATTTGACACAGAATCAGAGAAAACTATCAAACTTTTATCAATTATCAAAGACCTGTTCTCACCCTACAACATACCAGTTCACAACACTACTAGAATCTAGGATAATACCTCTGAGACTAATTCCAATGAATATAAATGGGGCAGCTGTTCTAATATTACTGAAGATATTTGTGTAAATGACAGTAATGTACCCATCTCTCAAGAAGAACGCAACATAGAATCTAGACCACTTGAATTTGGTCCACAAAATATCTACGATGCCAAGAAAAATGAACAGCGATATAATGAACAAGTCTATACAGAAAATGATACCATCGAAGACCTCGACGAAATCCTTAACATCTTTAACACCCAGGCCAATCACGATGCTACCTCTGTATTGACACTTATAGTAGCAGAACTTGATCCACCAAACGACTCCTTACCACTTGTCTTTCCTGACCTCATAGATTGGGATGAACCTGAAACTCATTATATACCAATTTTCCTAAATGATGAATCCATTATGCATTACTTATGTACCATTAACTCGGAGACATACTCTACTAGTGAACAAAGTAATGACATCTACAATCAAGGGAGTGCCATGTCTCTCAGTCGCAAAAATGAACGAAATAAATGATCTACTGCTGAAAACCAGTCAATGACAACAATAGATCACAAAAAAGTAAAAATAAAGGATGCATCTGAGGGTGAATACCTTTTTAAGGCACCTAAGGATGGGAGACTTGACACTCTTCCTACGCATTATCACGAGCGACCACCCATATTGATTGAGCCCACTCAATCAATCAATATTGGTACTACAGAAGCAGCCAAAAATATACACTTTGCAGAATCTTTGACAGAGGAAGAAAAATCAGAGTTTATCAATTTTTTTAAAGAAAAGCAAATCAAATTCACTTGGTCATATGCAGATATACCTAGGATTGATCCACAATTGATCATGCATCACCTATCCATTACTCCAGGAGCTAAGGCAGTCAAGCAAAAACTGCGAAAGATGAATCCACATGTGGCACTCATGGTTAAAGCTGAATTGAAAAAACTATTAGATGTGGGGTTCATTCGACCTATCGACTATGATGAATGGATTTTGAACTTTTTACCAGTATCAAAACCAGATGGCAGTATCAGAATATGTACTGATTTTAGAGATGTCAACAAAGTCTGTCCCAAGGATGACTTTCCTTTACCCAGTATCGACATAATTGTAGACCTCACCTCATGTCATGCAATGCTATCACTAATGGATGGTTTTTCAGGCTATAATCAAATCAAGATAGCCCCGGAGGATCAAGATAGAACAACATTTACCTGTCCCTGGGGAACATATTGTTGGAATGTCATGCCTTTTGGCTTAAAGAATGCAGGAGCAACTTATCAATGAGCAATGACAACAATCTTTCATGACATGATGCATACCTTCATGGAAGACTATGTAGATGATTTACTAGATAAATCATTCACCAGACCAGATCATTTAAACATCTTGGAAAAGATTTTTGACAGATTGGAGAAATTCCAAGTTAGGCTCAACCCTAAGAAGTGTGTCTTTGGGGTTACATCAGGCAAGTTACTAGGCTATATAGTTTTAGTTAAGGGTATTGAAGTGGATCCAGCAAAGGTACAAGCCTTTACAGAGATGCCACCACCAAAGAACATCAGTCAGCTCAGATCTCTACAAGGATGACTCCAATCAATCAAGCGATTCATTGCTCAATTAGCAGATAAAAGTCTCCCGTTCAATGATTTGCTACATAAAAATATACCATTCAGATGGGAAGCCAAATGTGCCGAATCATTTTATCAAATCAAGCAGTATTTAATGAACCCACCAGTTCTAGTACCACCAATAGTAGGGAAGCCACTCATTCTCTACATTTCAACAACAAATATATCATTGGGGCATTGTTAGCACAAGAGGATCAACAGGGTAAAGAATGAGATATATACTACATCAGTAGGACATTGAATGGATATGAACACAACTATACATTCATTGAGAAGGCTTGTCTAACAGTGGTATTTGCCTCTCAAAAATTCCGACACTACATGCTAGCTCACACAATTAAGCTAGTTGCAAAAATTGATCCTCTCAAATATTTACTCAGCAAAGCAGCTCTTACAGGCAGATTGGCTAAATGGGTCATGATTCTCAGTGAGTTTGATATCCACTACACAGAACGATGAGCTATTAAAGGACAAGAAATTGCAGATCAATTGGCTGAAGCACCCCTACCTGAAAAACAACCTATGGAGTGAATTTCCAGACAGAGATGTTCTTACTATCTCTACCAAACAATGGACCCTATACTTTGATGGATCCTATACTCAACATGGCTCAGGTGTTGGCATTTTGTTCATCACTCTTGAAGGGCACACCATACCAAGATCATATCGGCTTATGTTTGCATGCACAAATAACGTTGCTGAATATGAGGCACTGGTTATAGGCATCAAAATGGTCGTAGAATTGAAAATCACATAATTGAAAGTTTACGGAGATTCACAACTAGTCATCAATCAAATCAATAATGACTATTAGACAAAGGATGACAAGCTGCTACCATACAAGTGAATGGTGGATGATTTTAAACAATATTTTGTACACATCATCTTTGAGAAAATACCAAGGTTGGATAACAGAGCAGCTGATGCAATGGCTACTATCGCTTCACTACTACAAATTTCAGAGCAACATAATCATTACGAGTTTCTGGTAGAGCAACTGTTCTCCCCAGCCTATAACTATTCTGATTCCCATGTTATCTATGCCTTGACTGGTTCAGACTCTCCATTATATGGACCGATATACGACTATCTTAAGAGCAATATCCTACCCACTGACCTATCCCAAAACCAAAAATGCAACTTTATCCAACAAGTCGCCCATTATACTCTTACCGCTGATACTTTGTACCGTCGAGGTCTAGATGGTACTCTTCTTCGTTGCCTTGATCATAATGAATCTGACTCCATTTTACAAGAGCTTCACGAAGGTATCTATGGAACTCATTCAAGTGGTCCTACTCTCACCAAAAAGCTTCTAAGAATGGGATATTACTAGCCGACAATGGAAAAAGACTCTTATCACTTTGCAAAGAAGTGTCCTAAATGCCAAATCCATGGCAATCATATACATGCACCAGCATAGGAACTGTAGCCATTCACAACATCCTGGCCCTTTTGCCAGTGGGGACTGGACTTGGTCGGCAAAATTCATCCTTCATCTTCAAATGGACACAAGTTCATTATAACTACAACAAAATACTTTACCAAGTGGATTGAAGTAGTCACCATGGCCATAGTAACTGGGAAACAAATAGCCTCTTTTATCCTTAATTATTTGATCTGCAGATATGGCATTCCAAGCTCCATCATCACAGATAACGGATGACCTTTCAAGAACCAAGATGTGTGAGAACTATGTGAAAAATTCAAAATCCAACATCATTTTTCTACACCTTACTACCCGCAGGGAAATGGTCAAGCAGAAGCATCCAACAAGACAATATTGAAAATCCTAAAGAAAATAGTGAATGATGTAGGCAAAGATTGCCATGCAAAACTCAATCCAACACTTTGGGCATACAGAACTAGCATCCACACACCAACGGGAGCTACACCATATTCATTGGTATATGGATCCAAAGCAATTTTACCCCTAGAGGTAGAAATTCCACCTCTCAGAGTCTCTTTAAAAGGCCTAATTCCAGATGAAGAGTATCGAGTTAACCGACTGCAAGAGCTCGAACTTCTAGATGAAAGATGTCAATGTTCCTACACTCATCTCAAAGCATATCAGCAACGCATGTGCAAGAGCTACAACCACAAGGTCATTCCCAAAATTTTTAAAATTGGTGACCTAGTACTCAAGGAAAATCCTAGGAATCAACAAGATCGGGAAAAGAAAGGGAAATTTAAACCTAATTGGTTAGGTCCCTATGTCATCATATTAGCCTACGGATCAGGTGCCTATCAGCTAACAACTTAAGAGGGAGATTTGCTCGACGAACCAACTAACAACATCCATCTGAAGAAATACTACACTTGAGTAATCTAATGCACGAAAAAGTCAAAAAATAAAAAAACATATCAAAAAATCAGGAAAAAGCAAATAAAGAGGTACAATAAAAGCAACTGGTGAAAACCTGGCAAACAGGTGCTATTGTGAGATGACAGCTCCTCTATCTATATCCATACTATTATATCCACAGTAAAGCACTATCGATTGTCACCTAACATTTTTATCACAATATCCATCCGAGACATACTTAGCATAGTCACTATCCTGGTTTATCATCATATCCTTTCACTGCATCTCACCATGGCTTGGTAATCCTTGTACATATCCGCATTAAGAGGAACACTCAGCTAGGGGCGGTATTAATCAGAACTTGCAGCACACTCAAGCCATCAAAAACTTGTCGCAAACTCAGAACATCATATTCAACAAACAAAACTCAACAATCACAAAAACCACACATTGATCACTTAACGGGATTCACAAAATATGATGGATGATTTTTTGAAGTATCAAATGTTGCATCTTGCATAAAGTTTTGAATATTCTTGCACTTGAACTTTTTGAACTATTGGATCTTCTACATTCTCTCAACAATGCATCAAGCTAGAGAAAGTCGTGGGGACTCCAATATTTTTTTAGTTTCCTGTTTGTGAGGTGATCATTTGTACTGTGTAAATACTTGTCTCGAGACGTGATTCACAACATATCACTGAAGACATGATTCCACTTTACGCATACAAATGGTTTAATCTTGTCTATTTATATGCAATCCGCACTCAGGTCATCCTGGTTCAATTATACCTTGATGCTTGTGCTATCTTGCAAAATCAAAAATCATGTAAATTTTTCTCAGGTCATTATGGTTCAATTATACCATTATGCTTGTATAAATTTTCAACATATCCTAAAGCAAATCAATTCTCAATGATGATACCTATCAAGAAAGCAAACAACATGTGGCTATACAGGGATGACGAATGTAGAATGAGGATGCTCAAATCAATTAGTTGCATATAATTTTACAATTAGTTGCATATCATTTTACAATTAGTCACATATCATTTTAAAATATTGTATTAACAACATATCATTATCATACATCTCATTTTCAAGATACATCTCACAACATATCATTATCATAAATCTTATTTTCAAGATACATCTCACATCATATCATTATCATACATCTCATTTTCAAGATACATCTCACAACATCATGCATTATCACATCATATTCATCACATATAACATCACATGCATCCATCTAAGCATTGTCAACATCATAAAATCATCACAAGCATATAGAAAGCATCATCCATAACACATCACATGAGGATCAAAGAAAATGGTGTCATATATATATATATATATATATATATATCTCAAAGAATGATCAATGTACAAAATATGTCATGTCTGTGCCAATACAACAAAATGATCAAAAATACAATAGAGACAACGTCTCTCAAGTATGACTATCTCCTAAGGGAGATGGTCTCGCTGCAGATGTCCTACACTTGGATCTCCAGGTGGACTAGATCTCGATGCTGTAAAACTCTGCACTTGACACTCCCTGGGCACCGCATCCTCATAATGACGCTGGTAGTACTCCGCCTCCTTGGCTCTCAAAGCTAGCTCTCTCAACGTGTCTCTCATCGGGCCACCTGCTGTCTCTCTCTGCAAACTCGCTATGAGCTCCTCTACTCGACCCCGATGCTCTATCTTAGTATCACACTCTGTGGTCAGCCGAATGATTTGACGCTGATGCACCAACAACTATGTCTGCAACTGTTGCACTGAAAACTACAGAGATCTAATTTGTGCATCTGTAGGGGTACCTATGAAGGGGTACCCCCTGTCCCTTTGCCTACCCTCAGTGCTGGTGGAGGTAGCACATTTGACCTCCTCCTTTGGGCCGGTCTTATGAAGTCATCATACCCTCCCACTGCTGCTATCACCTCACCAACCCTCTCCTCACCCCCAGCTTTGATAGCCAAACCTCATCTCCCTCTATCCATCGCAACCTGCTGCACTGCTCTCTCCACCTATATCCCTCTATCGCCACCATCTCCACCCCTATCTCCTCTCCTCCCTTGATCCAATCTCCCCCTATCCCCTCGCTGACCTCGACCACCTCGTCCACCATCTCCACCATCATCTCCTCCTCCATCACCACCTCCCTCATCTACCTCCTCACCCACCTCTCCCCATCTCCGTAGTCTCTCAGGTTGATCATCCTCATCATCATCGAAAGTGGGAATCATCTCCGCTGGATCCGATATGCTAGCCACTACACATGCTGCAAAGAGTCCTGCAAACTCGTCAGTCATCCCCGCATCCACTATCTCAGGGGCATAATCCCAAATCTGGTCAGCTAAATGAAAGAACTCCTCCACGACCATCGCGCTATCAATCGTAGGTCCCCAATTCAGAATGTCCTATCTCCGTCGAGCATATAGGCATGCTCCCTGAGGAATCCCCTATTATCGACCATACTGCCGCAACACCTGACTATGCAGAAACCTCTCAATAACAAAGGGCATCCCCCCTATCAAATACCTAGACATGTAAACATAAGGCATCTCCATCCCATTCTCTGCCCATACCTCGCAACCTGTATATGGTCGCCAGATGACCGTATCAATATCATCCAAAACTCTCCTCCAGCTCTCTAGCTTGCCCAACTTACACTGGACAACTATCCCTCGGTATCCGTATGCGTATGCACACCCAGTAGGCCTATCTCTGTCTGCCAGTGGCCTAGCTGCGAGAATATGCTCCCATGCCCATACCTGTAGCAGTGTCACTCCAGCTGATAAACTACTATAACCCAGGTATACTACCTGATGCAAATCCCTGTATAAGTGGGCCAGCATAGCCAACCCCCATGTAAGGCGGTGACCCTACGTCACCATGTCCTCCA
>NC_081409.1:548228638-548371138 GCF_030272615.1 Cryptomeria japonica
CTTTTTGTTTTTTGGGATGAATGTGCGTTCCAATACAATCAACACAAAACTCACTCCTTAATTGTAACGAGTGCTTCGTTTTCTCCGTTTTCTCCTTAATTTTCTGCTGGAATTTGCATTGGATTAGTTGACAGACATTGTTGTCTTTCTCTTGTTTAATGTTTGGTTTAAATTTTTGGGCTGCCTTCCCATCTACCTCCACCAAACTCTTCCTTTGATTGAGGCTCGCACTCAATGCCACCTTCATTGTTGAAACTAAATCCATCTTGTGAAATGCAGACAGCTAGATAGTTCTTAATTGAAGACCTCAAGAAACTCATGGATGGTTGTGTGGGCTAACAAGGGTGGGTGGGATGTGAAAATGTTATTTAAGTAGGCATAGAATAGTTGTCTATTGTAGTGGGTAGATTAGTTGAGATAAGTTTATCAATTTAAAAGATGGTTCAGATGAAGTCAAGTCAATTAAAAGACTTTATTTCAAAGTTGATCATGAGAGAGAATAGTAATCAAGAGTGTCAACGGGTTTTTGGTCTATTGGTGAAGTAAAATGGTATTGAATAAATAGGATCAAAGGCTTGTTTAGTGCAAGACCTTCGACATTATAAGGGATGAGAGTGGAATTGTGTCTAGGGCAAATTTGGCAAAATGAATACCCATCAGTTCTTGGTTGTTACTTTGAAAGGTTTCAACGTACTCTTATGAGGTTACAAAAATGATTTTATGGATGATATAAAATCTTCCATTGAAGAAAAAAACTAGCAAGTGTTGTGTAATAGTTAACTAATATATTTGAAAGTATATTTGATAATAATTGGGGAAGAGGATCTAATAGTTGCGTAACTTAATTTTAGGCATTTTAAGTTTTTAAATGTTTAATATAGATTTTTTTGTAAAATTGCAGCAAACTTTTATATGTGAATTAAGAGATTAAAGTTACCATTTAGAGTTATAGACATAAACAATGTGGCCATATCAACTACATCTTTGCCAAGTTGTCTTAATACACTCCCAAAAAGATTAAGCCTAAAACATGTACATTAAGGCATGTATTATTGATTGTCTTGTGTGGCACCATGTGATCTGTTGTTTGTTTAATGTGACTTGTGACAATAATGACTAACCATCAGAGATAATGAGTCAAAGTATATAAAAAAGGTTATTGATACATCATATCATAACAATTATTAGAGCGTACTCATTTATTGAATCCTTTCTCCTAATTTAATTAATTAAAAAAATTACATAAAATTATATTTAAAATTGAAATTTTCAACAATTTGAAAGTACCTAATAATTGTTGTTTTAGTGCATAATATTAGTGGTTAGTATAATAGATAGGTTGTCGATAGTTTAGTCTAGGAGGAAGGCTATATAATACATTTTTTTAATGGTAAAAGCTCACATTGTCATATTACAAGGAACAAAGTAAATATTCAATCTTGGGTCATGATGTTGGGACAAAACTAAGGATCTTGATTCAATTAAATAACGTTTGATATTACAGTTTAAGATTCAGTTAATTCTTATGTCAATCCAAGGCATAAGCTTGTGAAAGATGTAACAACTATATGCTCAAGGGTTGTAGGTAATAAGTTGAGTGAGATTAGACGTAATTAAATTTAACAAAAGGAATACAAGAACTAAAATCTTATGTGAAAACTTGTTTATAAAATGCTACAAAAAACAACACAGTCTGCTACAAGAACAATAGATTATGCTACATAAATAGGGTATTATACTACATGAACTGAATAGTCTACAACATGAATAGAAAATTTGTTTCTATAGGAAATAGACTTATAAATATTTAAATTTGAGCACACAAGAATATATAGTGAAAAGTGTACTTTCAAAGTCCAATTTAAACGATAATAAAACCACACTTCACAAATTAATTTCTTTAGATCTCATGATTCACACTAACAATTCAAGTATATTTATGATAATTTTAAAATGATTTTTACAACATAACACAAAAGAATGAACAATAGAAGATCACAAAAACAAAAGAATATCATCAAGCATTCTAAAGAGTGGGCCCTCCTCTTGGCCATTGGATCATAAGATAAGTCACTGCAACCTTTGCTTTACTAGAAGAGAGAATATTTTATATTACTTATATGTCCATCAAATCATTATTTATATCTTGTAACATATAAAGTGAACTTATATACATATTTAACAACCTAACAAATTATCTAAAAATATAAAAAAATATATATATCTTTCGTGGCATATAACTGAAATCAAATGATTCAATAAACAAGAATTTGGCCTCGAGCCACTCTTTGTGAATCTATTGTTATAACTACATGTTCTTATATTAAACATTTTAACAATATTTGCAAAAAGATGAAATTTCTTCAAACTCTCACCATTGTTACACAAATATCTCTTTATCTATGTGCATTCTTATCATAGATGAATTATGTTTCAACCATAACCAAATGGATTATTATTCCCACGAATCAATAGCTAAAGTGCATTTGATTCTTTTAAACATATTTTGATTTCTCTTGCAATGCCCGCCAAGAATACCCTAACCAACTTATTTAGAAAATAGAGAAAAAAAAATTTAAAGATTACTACAATACATAAAACTTGAAGTAAACACATACATTAGCTAAACATGATCCCATCTAAATATAAATGCACAAGAGGAATTAACTCATATTGTTTAGATTACATTCCCTAAGGTAACTCAACATCATTACTTAATCACAACATAAAGCTATTAACAACATCAAACAACATTAATACATGATGTTCCCTTACTTTAATCTAATATTCATTCCATCTTGTAACACATGGGAAAGCAACTATTAACCAAACCATTACTTAATCATGAATTATAACCCATGTAACACTTCTAACCAATAGGTTCATTTTAATGCACCAAAGACAAATGTTCCTAAACTAATATTTCCCAACAACTAGATATTACATGCAACTCTCTATGATAATCAAAGCCACTTCTTAAATAGAAGAAATCACATAAGACAAGGTTACATCTTACACAATACATCGTATACCAAGATGATCATTGCAATTATACATGTATACACATAAAAATGGCTATGAACAATTAAATAAATATTTTATATTTATTTAATATTTAATCTTCTATTGAATAGTTAATTTGAAAAGATTAATTTATTTAATTCATTTTGTGTCTTTCTATTAATTAATTTAATTGAAATATTTTATTAATTAATTCATCTATCCTATTCCTCTAAATAATTAAATATATAAATATTTAATTATTCTTTTGATCAGTTAATTAAATATCTAAATATTTAATTATTTCCTCCAATCATTTAAATATCTAATAACTAATGATTATTCTTCTATCCTATAGTCTCAAATATTAAATAATTTCTAAATTATTTAATCCCTTGTCCAACTCACCTTCCATCTCCACTTCATCTTTCCTTTGCCAACTCATCAATCATGTGGCTAAAGATATTAATATTTCTTAAATATTAATTCATCAATCATCTTTAACCTCCAAATTTAATGAAATATTGTGTACGTACACATATTTCCTAACCTTCTTCTATATTCCCTCCAACATCCCTACATCTTAGGAAGGACTTGAGTCCACTTGTCCTCTCATGCCTAAATCTTCTCCAACCATCCCTAGATTCCCTCAGTCAGCAACCCAATCAAGGTGAGATGAGTGACACTTGTCTTCTCCTTTCCCCTTTCTCTCAACCTTCACCTTTGCTCATAGTCATCCAAATCTGCACATCTGATCATGACCGTTGATCTGGGTCACATCATCTTATCCTCTCAAAGTCTATAAAATCAAGAGTTTGAGTTGAGAAAGAGTTAGTCTTCAAGTTAGTCTTCAAGTGAGTTTTCAAAGCTAATCATTTATGAAAACTTATGCATCTGTGAGTTTTAATCTTGAAGCAAATAGCATAATCAAATAAGCATAATCATTTAGCATAATCATTTAGTATTGCATATCATAGTATCAGTTAACTATCAGTACATTCTTCATATGTCATCTTGGAGGCTATCAGTGCTTGTCTAAGAGCATACCATCTGCAACCAGGAACAGTGGAGTTAGGACACAATGAGACATAAATCATGAAGGTAATAATAGTGTTTTTATTTTATATCAATTTCATGTAGTTTCATTGGTTGAGTTTGGATTTCATGTAGCATTTCCTTTGTATTTTGTGAAACTAATATGTTGCAGGTAGTATTCTGATGATGAAATTCAAGTCGACAAATTTTGGCGCCCACTGTGGGGCTCAGAGCCTCACATATTCTTTCTAATATCCTATCTAATTCTCACAAAAATCAAATTTAATGCATTTGTAATACAGATTCACGTTTGTGTGAGTTTTGACAATGCCTTTATTTGATAGGTTAGCGCTTTTGTCCTTCAGGTTAGCGCATTTTTCATTTAGGTTAGCGTTTTTGTCTGTAAATCAATGCATTTAATCTTCAGAACAACTCTTTTGTCCTTTAGGTTAGCGCATTTGTTAGTTTGGTTAACGCTTTTGTCAGAGAATTCTTGCTTCTTAGTCCGCAGAGCAGTGTTTTTGTGTTTCAGGTTAGCGCTTTTGAGGTGAAAGACAGCGCATTTGTTAGGATGGCGCTTTTATTTGCAATTGACAGAATTTTCTTGTAGGTCCAAATGTCCAAGAACTTAAATTTTTTAAATTACTGACATGCATGTGCAGGATTATTTTTAAAGCAAATTTCATGCATTTCCTCACCTAGTTAATTAAGAGTTCTATTTTGGAAAGTAACACATCATGTCATGCTCATTTAGCTTAACTAAGGGGGATAAATTAACAGCATGCAACTTGCATTTTGAGTGACTTCTTTAAAATAGTTGCACATAGATTTTATAAAAGCTAAAATGGAATTATGTTTTTCGTGCTTGATGAAGTAGTAGGTAAGTATGCTCTCACCATCATACAGTGATTAGAAAATCAGACCTACTTTATTTTATGTATAACCTTTAGAGGGCCTGCCTTCCCAAGCTGACTTGAGGGGGCCAGTGAGAGGGGAACAACCCAAAGTGGAAACGAGCTAATATCGTGTCCTTCCAATCCACTCTAAATAAATCATATTTGTGATGAAAGTCACAAGCAACATGTGTTGATAAGTTCATACCGACACTATGTTCCCCATAAACCCTATGGAGCGTAACCTCTATAGGTTGGGAACCTTCTATATTTACAGAGCTGAAAGTGTCGCATGTATGGCCACATGACCGGAAGCCTTTACTAAAAACCACTTGTACTAGTTGCCAAAATCCTTCTAGTTGTTGGCGCAGGAGGTTGGACCTCTGAAGCGGCTCACACACATACGGTTCTTAGTAGAGATATAAATTTTGTCAAGGGGAGTTTTCATGGAAACTGGTGCTTGGCTGCCCCGGAGAAGTGAACGCAGAGGGTGGAGCCAATGGGGTCAAGTATCTAAATATCTGCTTTGAATAGTGTAGACTCAGGGGAAACCCCATGTGAAATTCAACAATTATTGTCTCAGCCTGCCATAAGATTTGTACTTTCTTATGCATTTTGTTTTTCAAAAACATTGTGTCTTCTATGTCTATGACATGTTCAAAATGGTCAAAAATTGAAGAAAATCATCATCTAAAAATGAGCGAAAATCCAACAACTTGTTGAAGGATTTGAGAAGAATCCTTGAAACATAATCAGAATAGCACTTTCAAACAAAAAAATAGTGCTTTTATCCCATAAGCTAACACTCTTTGCCACAAGAGTTAGCACAAAGGCTTTTTCACATCTAAAAAGCATATCAAACCAAAATTTCAACATTAGTATCAAAACACTTCTTGAGTAGATTTGTCTCTAAACTATCACACATTTTCAAACTAGTTCAACAACTGGATCGCTAATCCAACAGGCTATTTCCAAAAGGTTTCCATAAGCATAAACATTCAACAAGCTATTGATTCAAACATTTTAAGTGCAAAAATCAACATAATTGTCAAGTCTTTCATCAGGATATATCAAATCCTCTATCACGAAGCTTGATCAATTCATCTTGTGTTCATTATATTGGATATATCTTTCCTATTTTGAACCTAGGTCATATCAAAATCAGAATTGCACCAACTTTGGAATCAAACAAACTTGTAAACTATCAGATGCTTATATGACTTTTAAGTATCGCCTTAAGAAAAGAAAACCCAGTTATAAAGCTACTCAGGAATGAATAAGATTCTTGTATATCAATCGCAAGATCTTATTAAAACATATGACATTCCTACACCATTTTCGTCACTATTTACATGGCTGCGAGACAGAGTTTGACAGATAAATTTTGCAAGGATGTTCTTTTCAACAAAGAGACGCTTTATCACAACGAACAAACAATAGTGGTAAAATCAACAAAGCATATCTTCCTAAACCAATAATCACCTATTGACTTGTCCTTTGGAAATTTCAAAAATTTTGAAACAATCACATGCCAATCTGGACTAAAGCTCAATATGAACAACTTAGAAAACAACAAAAACAAATGGAGGAAGAAGATAATCCGATATTCCAAACTTTTGGGTATACCATTGTTGACGAAGAAGCGGTCAATAACACCATTAGAGACCCTGAGCAAGATTTCAAATTTGATAGACTAATGGAAAAATTATTGGCAAAACAGAAAGAGAAATATATTTTGATGTTGGCAAAATCAAGAGCTAAATTACCACAAGACTTTAACATAGAAAGCTTGAAGCAAGATGCAGAGGCAAGTAACACCCAAAACACAGATGATCCAAACAACGAAGATGTAAACAAAGAAAGTCATGAAGAGACAAGAAAAGAACGAGATGACACAAGAAAAGAACAGGATGACACAAGAAAAGAGTGTTGTGATAAAAAAAACTTACGAAGAAATAAGGAGAAACTATATGGATAATCCGTTGTTAAACCTTACTCAACAAATGCAAACTCTACAACAACAGATACAAGATATGCAAAATGGAACAAGTCCCAAGAAGTATTCATTAGAAGATATATGCTCATATCCTTTCGATAAAAAATTGAATATGGTACCATTTCCACAGCATTGCGAGATCCCTAAATATGACAAATACGATGGAAAATCTGATCCTCGGGATCACATTAGGGAGTTTTGTACTATGAGTATGGAATTTGCGCATGACAAAACTTACCTGATGCGTCTTTTCCCTAGGAGTTTAAATGGGCAATCAATGGAATGGTTTTCAAGATTACCATCTAGAATCAAATCTTTTGAAGAACTCATGAATAGATTTATTCCACAATATTCCTACAATGTAAGGAATGAGATAACAATGCTGGATTTATGCAATGCTAAACAAAAGAATGGTGAACTTTTATGATCTTCTTACAACAATGGAAATGAATGTTTAATAGGTATCCAAGAGATGTACCTGATCAAGAAAAGATGGACATATTCATTGATAATCTTATCAGTGAAATGAGTTATCGACTAAAAATGCAATGTCCTCCCTCCTTTGCCAAGATGATTGAGAATGGTTTGAAAATAGAAGACGCGATGGTAAAGAAAGGAGAGCTAAAACTTTACAATAATTCTTACAACAACAACAGTAACAATGACAAACCCAAGTTTTGGTCAAAGAATAGGAATGTCATCAATGGAGGAAATGATGACAATAGTGCTACAAAACAACAATCATTTTTAATCTATCAAGTCAAATCCCAAACAATAACAATCAAGAAAGTAATAAAACCAAGTCTTTCTTCTCCAATCCTCACAGGAAATTCACAAACGTTGGAGAGCCATTGGAATCAGCTTTAAAACTCTTCTTGCAAACAAATTGATTGTTTTACCAGAAGCAAGAAGTTATGAACCACAAGTCAAGCCTAATTGGTGGAATGACAATCATTTTTGTAATTACCATTGGAATAAAGGACACCAAACAAATGATTGTCAGAGATTGAAACACCTTATCCAAGATCTAATTGATAATGGAACTATCATAGTGGATAGCCATAAGACAAACGAATCACACCTAGCTTTCAAAACTCCACTTCCGAATTATGACAAAGGTGAACTATCCCAATTAAAACATGACAAAAGAAAAGCCAAAATGAACTACACTTATACATATGATGATGTGGTAAATGTCATCATTGTTAAAGATAATCCACCTTCAGAGCTAATCAATGTCATTACGAGAAGCAAAGCAAAGCTCACCTTTCCAGGTATAATAAAAGACTCAACATCCACTTCACAACAATAGAATTTAGTAGAGCAATTACAAACAATACCCGCTCAAATATCAATTTTGGAACTTCTCAAAGTTTCACCTATGCATAAGGAAATTTTGGAAAAAGCTTTAGTGGAAACAACAGTTCCAAAAGACTTGGATGTGGACTAGTTCCAAAACATGGTGGGACACCTTATAGCCCCTCATTGCTTATCATTTTCTGAAAATGATGACGTGTCCTTGCAACATCCTCAAAATGCTCCTTTACATGTTGAAGTCACCATAAATAAAACTCGTGTCAAACGCGTACTCATAGATGGTGGAGCGGGCTTAAACATTTGTGCATTAAGTTTAATAAAAGCTTTGGGATATTCAGAAAATGCAGTAAATCCAAAGAAGAAAATAACTATTAAGACTTATGATGAAGCAGAGCGTTCTTCTAAAGGAACTGTGGTGTTGCCGATCAAAATAGGACCTATGGAAAAGAATACATTATGTCAGGTTTTAGATTTGAACCTCTCTTACAACATTCTTCTGGGAAGACCGTGGAGTCACACCATGCAAGCAGTTCCTTCTGCATATCATCAATGTGTAAAGTTTCCTCATGAAGGACAAGAGGTCACTATAATTGCAGACTCTATCCAATATTGCAATAATCTAAAGCCAACACAAGATACAAGAGTTCCACATAACAAAGAATCAGTATATCCTACCAAAGAAATTCAAGAAAAGTTATGGGAAACCTTTGAGAAAAATCTCAAATTGAATAATGAAGGAATGGGAAAATATTCTTTGCATAATTTTCCACTTTCACCTAAGTCATATGGAAAGCCTACAAATATCTAATCAAAGACCTCAGAGAAATAAAAAGATATGTTTAATAGAGCATTTGTTAGAGCTAGAACCCTTGAAGAAGAAACCGAAAACAAGGACATTCTTGGTTGGTTGTAAAAAGATGAAAATGAAACTATAGCAACAGCTACAGAAGTCAATATTCCCATAGAACAATATGGCAATGGTTATAAAATCATGCAAAAAATGGGATATGAAGGAGAATGACCAATCGGTAAGCGACATCAAGGTATTTCAGGACCTATTTGTCCCCACTCACAATCTAAAGAAGATAAATCAGGACTTGGATATCTAAAATCAAATCAAAAGCAACATAATCATCAACAACCAAAGTAGAGAAAGAAATCAGTCTCTAAAGAAGAACAATGGCAAGAAAAGCTACATCAAGCAACAAAAATAGTAGCCAATAAGCAGAAACAAGAAGAACATGAGAAACAAGAAGAAGAGATTGCAATCAAAAGAAAAGAAGAATCTTGTCAATAAGTTCAAGGAATACGAGCAAGTGCAAAATCTAAACAAGATATTCCAGAAGCAGTGAAAATAGAGATGGCGGAAATCAGAGAATTTTTTGCACCATACAACATTCTTGTGTGGTATAGTGGTATAGTCCTAGACAATGGTTCAGAGATAGATTCAAATGACTATGAATGGGGTCCAAATGTCTCATCTAGTATATCAAGTGAGAAAAGAAATGAAGAGCAAGCAGCTATCACAAAGGAAGACTTGTTTATTACAAAACAAAAGATGGATTTAGAAAGAAGACAAGAAGAACTCAGAAACCAGAGAAAAGAGGCATATACAAGACAACAAAAGAAAGGGGATGACAAAGACAAATAAATAACACCACAAGAAGCAAAAATAGATATGGATAAAGCATCTGGAAATATCAGATTTCTATCAAATAAAGAGAAAGATATACCAAGGTATGGCAGAACCATAGAAGAACTAAGAGATAGTCAAGTAGGATTGACTATTAGTTCAGAAGAAGCAGAGTTTGAAAGAAGACAAAAGCTAGCAAAATAATTCTCTATATCATGTACACAGGTATGTCAACTTCAAAATGCAAATGAGTTTATTGAAAATAATCAAGAAAGAACTTGCAGTACTAAAGATGTGTGTGTTGATATAATCCATTTATTTAAGGGACAAATGCCAAATGCAGAGCCATTTGAGTGTGAACTACAAAATGCTAATACTAATTTTGTTAGAACTAATTGGAGAATACTTGGGAGAGATAATCCTCAAGATCATTCTATCTATGACATTACCTACTCTACGCCAAATTATGACCATTATGTCATGAACTTTGAAGCACCTAACGATGACAATGATTATGACTTACCCCTTCTTCATCTTGAACTAATTGATTGGGATAATCTAGAAAACCCCGAATTAGATGTCTTTTCCAATGATCATGACTTAGTTGTGTATCTTAATGTTGTTGAACCCATAACACCTAAGATATCTTCCATTGCAGAATCAAGTAATGTTTCTTGCAGTCAGAAGAATGTCAAACTTTCAAGTCATAAAATTGAAATAAAACAAGGAAAGATACGTACTGTTGAAAACTATTTCATGGCAACAATAGATCAATCAAAAGGGAAAATAAAGGACGTATCTAACGGTGAAAACCTCTTGGAGGTGCCAGAAGATGGAAAGTTTGACATCCTCCCTGCATATTTTTAGGAGAGATATGCTATTCTAATAGAACCAACAGAAGCAATAAACATTGGAACATCAAAGGACCCCAAGATACTTCATTATGTTGCCTCTTTATTAGATAAAGAGATGAAAGAATACATAGAATTCTTCATAAAAAGACAAATAAATTTTGCTTGGTCCTATGCTAACATGTCGAGACTTAATCTAGATCTTATAATGCATCATCTCAATGTAGATTTAAAAGCAAAACCAGTTAAGCAAAAGCTGAGGAAGATGCTTCCACACATTGCTCTTCTTGTAAAAGTCGAGCTAAAGAAACTATTAGATGTGGGTTTCATAAGACCTGTTGCCTATCCAGAATGGGTTTCAAGCATTGTACCAGTGTCAAAGCTAGATAAAAGCATAAGAGTCTGTACTGATTTTAGAGATTTGAACAAAGCATGTCCCAAAGATGATTTCCCACTACCCAACATTGATATAATTGTGGACTTATCAACAGGGCATGAGATGTTTTCATTAATGGATGGCTTCTCAGGATACAATCAAATAAGAATTGCCCTTGAAGATCAAGAAAAGACAACATTCACCTGTGCATGGGGTACTTATTGCTAGAATGTTATGCCATTTCGGATTAAGAATGCAAGAGCGACTTATCAAAGGGCTATGACGACAATTTTCCATGATATGATGCATACATTTATAGAATATTATGTAGATGATATACTTGCAAAATCTCATACAAGACAAGAACATTTGAACATCTTAAGCAAGATCTTTGATAGGCTGGAAAGATATCAGTTGAGATTAAATCCAAAGAAATGTGTATTTGGAGTAACCTCTGGAAAATTTCTTGGGTACATTATATCAGGCCATGGAATTGAAGTAGATCCTAAAAAGGTAAAAGCCATCATGGAGATGGAATCACCTAGGAACATAAGTCAATTGCGATCTTTACAAGTAAGATTGCAATCAATTAGAAGATTTGTCTCTCAATTAGCAGATGGATGTCATCCATTCACTCATCTTCTACATAAGAATGTTCCATTCAAATGGGATAAAAAATGTGAAGAGGCTTTTATGCAAATCAAAGAATATCTCATGAATCCTCCAGTACTGGTATCACCAATCAAAGAGAAACCATTGTTGCTCTATATCTCATTGACAAACACATTATTAGGCACTCTCCTAGCTCAACATGATGAAGAAGGAAATGAAAGAGCAGTGTATTACATCAGTAGAACACTTGTCAGCTATGAACTTAATTATACATCAATAGAGAAGACATGTCTAGCAATTTTATTTGCAACTCATAAGCTACAACATTATATGCTGACTCATTTTGTGAAGCTAATAGCAAAGATAGATCCACTAAAGTATTTGTTGAACAAGTCAACTTTGACAGGCAGATTAGCTAAATGGGTTATGATACTGAGTGAATTTGATATAGAGTATGTTGATCGAAAAGCTATCAAAGGACAGGTCATTGCCGATCAATTAGCCGAAGCACCTTTGCACATTGAATTTCCTGATGCAGACATTCTAATAGTAAGTACAAAATTTTGGGAATTGTACTTTGATGGTTCTTATACACAATATGGATCATGCGCAGGAATTTTATTCATCACACCTCAGGGACACACAATTCCAAAATCATATAGACTGCGGTTTCCATGCACAAACAATACTGTAGAATATGAAGCATTGACTATTGGGCTCAAAATGGCTATTGAATGGAATATCATGGAATTACATGTTTATGGTGATTCACAGCTTATCATCAACCAAATAAATGATGATTATCAAACTAAGGATGATAAGCTCATGCCCTACGAACAACTAGTATAAGAGTTTAAAGAACACTTTGCAGAAATATCATTTACTCAAATCCCAAGAAATGAGAATAAAGCAGTAGATGCAATGGCTACAATAGCATCTCTCTTGCAGAATCAGGAGAATCAACAGCCTTATGAATTCCTCGTGGAAGATATCTTAACCCCTACCATTCAATCCCAACATACCTACATGATTTGTCATATATCAAGGATCAGTCGATCCTTATATGGCCAAACCTATCAGTACTTAAAAGAGAATATCCTTCCTCTTGACCTATCCTGCAATCAAAGAAGAAATTTTATCCGTCAGTCATCCCACTATACTATAATTGGTGATACCTTATATAGGCGAGGTCTAGATAGTACTTTATTGAGATGTCTTGAACAAGAAGAATTTGAAAAAGTTCTTAACGAAGTTCACGCAGGTATTTGTGGCACACACTCAAGTGGATTAACACTGGCTAAGAAACTTCTTCGTATGGGTTACTATTGGCCTACTATGGAGAGAGATTCATTCACATATGCCAAAAAATGCAAACAATGTCAGATCCATGGGAATCTCATTCATGCACCAGCACAAGAATTGTATCCTATGGACGGATCATGGCCATTTTCTCAATGGGGCCTTGATTTGGTAGGAAAGATAAATCCTTCATCTTCTAATGGACATATGTTCATTCTGACCGCTACTGAATATTTCACTAAATGGATTGAAGCAGTACCTTTGACAAAAGTGACAGGAAAACAAATATCATCATTCATCTTGAATTATATAATCTGTCGCTATGGAGTTCCTATGACCATTATCACTGACAATGGATAACCATTTAAGAATAAAGATGTGAAGGAACTATGTGAGCAATTTCATATCCAGCATAGGTTTTCTACTCCGTATTATCCACAAGGAAATGGTCAAGCTAAGGCATCAAACAAGACTATCTTGAAAATCTTGAAGAAAACAGTCAATGAAGCTAGAAAAGACTGGCACATTCAGCTAAATCCTACTCTTTGGGCATACCAAACTAGCATCCGCACACCAACGGGGGAAACTCCATATTGCTTAGTCTATGGATCAAAAGTTATCTTACCCATAGAAGTAGAGATACCTTATCTACGGGTTTCCTTGAAAGGTCTTGTACCAGAGGAAGAACAATGAGTCTCTAGACTCCAAGAACTTGAACTGATCCAGGAACGTCGCCAAAATGCAACAAATCATTTGAAAGTATATCAAAAAAGAATGGCAAGACGTTATAATCACAGAGTCAAGCCATGCATTTTTCAGACTGGAGATATAGTTCTAAGGGAGAATCCAAGAAATCAACAAGACCGAGAAAAGAAGGGTAAATTTGAACCAAATTGGCTAGGACCTTTTGTTATAGTAGCAGCATATGGCTCAGGAGCATACAAGTTATGTACCCCTGAAGGTGATTGGTTTGATGAACCTATCAATTCTATTCATCTCAAGAAGTTATATGCTTGAGATATAAAGTCCTGGAAAAAAATCAATAAAAAGCATATAAAGTCCTGAAGAAATCATTAAAAATCATAAAAACAGAGAATTCTTAAAGAGCATAAAACAGTGAAAAAAAATCAATAAAAAGCATATAAAGTCCTGAAGAAATCAGTAAAAATAAAAAAAAACAGAGAATTCTTAAAGAGCATAAAACAATGAAAAATAAAAAAGGGGGAAAAATGCAATAAATTTAGATGGTGAATGATGAGTTGAGACATTAGCATATTTTTATCCTTAGAACTCTTAAGCTGTTATCATATTTTGATTTACATAATAGTAATGATGTATCGGAAGTTTACTATATGTATTTCAGATGTTAGCCTGAACCTATTAAAACATGTTTTGTCTTTGTCAGTTTATTCCTACAGCCATGTTACTCATTCTTGTTGCCATGCTGATTGTTTAGGCAATATCATGTGTGAAATTAATAGATGTTTTGATTAATTAAAATAGATGTGTATGTTCTTGCATGTTCTTTCTTTTTGGGATTGTAGGAATAAATTGATGTTGTTAGGAAGGCTCTCTTGTCGTGTCAGTTGCAATAGGAGACATTAAAGGAGGGACTGAAAGATCAAATCAACAGAAATGCTGATGAGCGTAAGGAACGACAGAGGAAAAGTAATTGTGCAAAGTTTATTGATGTCTTACTCAAAGTAGACATTAGTGTTGAAAACACCGCCACTATGTGTTATGACTGTGGTTTGGTTTAGATCCACATTATCAGCGACTTAACTCTGTTTGTTTCCTTTCTTGATTAGTTATCTGCCTCTTCTAATTGGCATGATCTGTGTAATAGGAAGTAGTTGTTTTCTTTTAAATAAAGGTCTTTATCTCTTTTTTGAGGTTAGATAGAAAAGAGAGAAAGCAGAGCAGATGATTTTGGAAATAAAGTTACAAGTGTTTTTGAGTTTCTTTTTATGTTGAATCATGTAATGACGTCCGAAGAACAATGAATAAAAATATGTTATTCTAAGCACTTAGAGTTGTTTTTGAGAAGCCTCAAATCACTCATCCAAGGGGGGCCACTTGGTGAGTGTTCCTGTGCCTTTGTTAAGATTAGTTTTATTCTTTAGCTGCAGTAGACGTTCTTGCATTGACTATTCTTGCAGCCAAACCAAAATAGAGTAATTTTTGTTTATAAGCATTGAACTTAGCCAGTATTGCTTGAATGAATTTGTGTTAATGCAGAAGTTTTCCTGTAGCCTTTCAATAGTTTCAATTCTTTCTTCTCTTTTCCGCATAGTGTTAGTTGCTGCAGTAATGCAGAGTAGCTGTTGCAGGAACTTAATGCATATATAGTGCATACCCATTTCAAGTATCACGTCCTTGGGTTGACAATCAAATGAACACTAGATATGGAAATAATTACTTTACCAAATGAATGTCCAAACTTCGGGTTGAGACTTCAACTAGAGTTATTATTCTTATTGTTGGGTTGAACATTTTTGGCGTCATTGTCGGGGATGGTGTCAAACTAAAAACCTGTTATGGTTATTGTCTTTTCAGTTTTCAGTTAATTGTTTTTCTGGAATACCCGATTGTTCGAAAAAAAATTATGAACCTGCATCCATAGGCGAAGAAGAGATGTTCTAGGTAGATTTCTACCTAGTCATCCTAATCATGCAGAAATTAATTCCCCAGATATAAATCCTTTTGTTGAACTTTATCAAACCCCAAAGAATTTGAACCACCTTGAATCTGAATTTTCAGAAGGCAGTCTTCAATTCCTTTTTGGAATACCAGAAGAAGAATTTCATTTGGTAACTCCCCCCACTAATACAATGCAAGGAAATCCACCTCCAAGTGGGAATAATCCACCTTTGGACCCAACATTTGAGTTCCCCATATCTGATCAGCATGATAATGCTAATCTCAAGAACATTATAGCTTCTTCCCTCCCTAAATTCTATGGATGAGTGATAGAGGATCTAGACACATTTCTGTTTGAGTTTGATGTTCTCTGTAGGAGTTTTTATTATACTACAGATGCCCATAGACCCAAAATATTTCCTGTCACTTTGAAAGAATCATCTTTAAGATGGTTTATGAGTTTGGGTAGTAGCACAATCAATACATGGGATGAGATGAAACAATTGTTTCTTACAAAGTATAAAGACTATTGTAGAGGCACTAATCGCCATGGGGATGATATTTTTAGAATGACACAGAAAGAAGATGAGAGTCTTGAAGATTACCTGTAAAGATTTTTGTTTGGTGTCAAAAAGTCCAAGCATAGTACTCTAAATGAAGATTCCCTCAAGCTGATATTTTTAAGAGGAATCAGTGATGAATGCACTGATGCTTTGGATCTTATGGGAGGAGGTGACATTACACAATCTACATAGAATGAGATAGGACAAATTTGTAAGAAGTATTCTAGATCAGCCTCTAAAAAAAATAAGCATTTCAAGTCAGGAGTTCCTCCATCAACTTCTAATACTGAAGTTTCTAGAATGGAACTTAGCCATTTGTTGAAGGACTTTAAGGAGGACATCATAAACAATATGGCTACCCAGTTGGATACACTCTCGGCTAAGAAGAAGCATGAAGAAGCTGATGCATTTCTTGCAGAATTTTGCCCTCATTGTAGATAGAGAAAAAAAGACTGTAGATGTAAAATGGTTGCAAATCCCGAGGTTCCTGACTTCAAGCCAATACAAGGTGAGGATGAACAAGTTTTCTATGTTGCTCAAAGAAGGCCAAATTTCCAAAGACAAGGTATGCCTCCAGATCCACTTTCTTTTTCTAGTTATAGTGGAAATTCTTATTTACCAAATAATCAATGGCAATCACCATATGCTCAAAATTTTGCTAATAATCCAAACTTGTATGGTCCTCAAGGCCAAGGGCAACATTTTGCTAATCAAATGCCACAGTGGCAGTAGCCACAGTGGCAGTAGCCACAGGGAAATTGGTATCCACCTCAGGCACAAGGGAACCAGTTTCAAGGGAATTGGCAACCTACTCCTAAATGGAGGGGGAGTCAACCATGGACTACCCAATCTTCTGGATATCAACAACCTATTCAGTAGCCACAATTACCTGCAATAATGCCTCCCCCTGTAGCCACTGCTGTTCCACCTAAACCAGCGCAGTTGCCTACTCAGCCAATGCCAAATCCTAATATTAAATCTCAGCAACAACAACAAGCTTATTCGGTTGACCCTAATCAATACCCAACCTATCTCTATCTATAAGTGATATTCACCTCAGATCCGGGACAACTCTGCCTAATCCATCTCCTCTAGTTATCACTGAGGTGCAAGAAGAACAAGAAATCTCTAATCCAACATCCACAATACCTCAGGAGCAGAGATTACCACCATTTCCCCAGAGATTGCAAGAAAAGGAACTTCTTATAGAGCAAGAGCAAGGTTTTGATATCATAGATCAACTGAAACATGTATGTGTTAAAATTCCATTGTTGCAAGCAATAAAAGATGCTCCTATATACAGTAAGGCACTTAGGGAGGCATGTTTAAAAAAACCTGGCAGGAAGAAGAAGGATTCGCAAACAGTGCATGTGATGGGTCAACTGGCAGATATTATGCTAAGAAAGGTTTCAATTCCTAAATATTCTAGTCTTGGTAGTCTTGTTGTGAATATAGTCATTAATGGCAACCAGATAAGGAATGTTTTAGTTGATTTAGGGGCAGCCATTAATGTGATGACAAGAGAAGTAATGCAACAACTTGAAATCAATAGTCTCGGGCCTACACCTACAATCCTACAGCTTGCTCACAGCTCTACAATGTGACCTGATGGTATGATTGAAGATGTGGTTGTTATTTTGGATTCCTGGGAATACCCTACAGACTTTATGATTTTGACTCCAAAGGCAACATTGGGAGGATATCCGGTGATTTTAGGAAGACCTTGGCTTGCCACGACTGATGCATATATTGGATGTAGATCAGGGGATATGACTATTTCAGATGGGAACTCTACAAAAACATTAGCTTTGTATTCTCCTGCTCAGCCCCAGTTTGATCAACAACAAGTCGTTTGGCCTACTTTGGGAGAAGAATCTAAGGGAATCGACTCTATTAATCACCTTATGATGATTAATCGAGGGCCATTCATGCAATTACATGATGAAGATTCAATTATTTATAAAATTCTGACAAATGAGTTAAAACAAGAACAACAATTGCAGGAGTTGGTACCAAATATTGTAGATTTAGACTTTCCTGCAGCCACTGATATATTGCATATTTTTTTGCCGCAGGAAGTCTGTACTCCTCATTTTTCTAATATATCCTAGATTAATCTTACTATCAAAATAGAAGTTGATTTGAATAAATATTTGAATATCAATAGTGATCTTGCAGATACTCAAAAAGTAGCACTCATGGACTTGCTTAAATGTCATAAACATGCCTTTGCATGGGATTACAAGGACATGCATGGAATAGATCCAATAGTTTGTACCCACTGTATCTATATAAAAGAAGAATGTTGCCCACTCAGACAGCCACAAAGAAGAATCAATCCTGCATTAAAAGAAATAGTTAAAGAGGAATTGCAGAAGTTGTTAAAGGTTGGGTTTATCTATCCCATCTCTGATAGCCAATTGGTATCACCTTTGGTAATAGTTCCTAAGAAAGGAAGAAAATGGAGGGTATGTGTTGATTATAGAGCTTTGAACTTAGCAACAAGAAAAGATCATTTTCCATTGCCATTTGTGGATCAGGTATTAGACTCTTTGGCTGGGAAGAGATACTTTTCATTTCTTGATGGATTCAGTGGTTACAATCAGATTCAGATAGCCCCAAAGGACCAAGAAAAGACTACATTTACTTGTTCTTGGGGAACATATGCATATTTTTTTCTTCCTTTTGGATTGTGTAATGCTCTAGCCACTTTTCAAAGAGCAGTGATCAATATATTTTCAGATATTTCTCAAGACATCATGAAAATTTATATGGATGTCTTTACAACTTATGGTTCTGAATTTGAAGAAGCATCAGGGAACCCGAAGAAAGTTTTGCAACGGTGTGAAGACTATAGTTTGTCATTAAATAGTGAGAAGTGCTTCATAATGATGCAGGAAGGAATAGTCCTTGGTCATCATATCTCTATAAAAGGAATACAGGTTGACCCAACAAAACTTGAAGTCATTCAAAATATCAATGCACCGGTAAAGCAAAAAGATGTTAGAATTTTCCTTGGTCATGCTAGATATTATAGAAGGTTTATCAAAGATTTCAGCAAAATTGCAAGTCCCTTATATTCTCTACTTACCAAGGATATGGAATTTAAATGGACTTCTTCATGCAATGAAGCTTTCTTGAAGCTTAAGTACTCTTCGACCCAAGCACCAGTTCTTAAAGGTCTGAATTGGTCTTTACCATTTCAAATTCATACAGATACATTTGATTATGCAATAGGAGCAGTCTTAGGACAAAAGATTGATAACTTGGAAAGTGCAATATATTATAATAGCAAGAACTTGTAGGGGCCTGAGTTAAATTACACAGTCACTGAAAAGGAAATATTAGCAGTTATATATGCACTCAACAATTTCAAGCACTATATAACAGGGTATCCCATATTTGTGCATACTAATCATACTGCAATCAAATATATCATGAATAAGCCTTCAATTACTGGTAGATTAGCTCGCTGGTTATTATTGATGCAGGAATTTGATATCACAATTATTGATAAACCAAGAAAGTCCAATGTGGTTGTAGATTATCTATCAAGACTTTAGTTACAAGAAGATCCTACAGCCATAGATGATGCTTTTTCTAGATGAACATCTATTCCTTATACAAGCCCACACTCCTTGGTATGTTGATATTGCCAACTATTTAGCTGCTGCTAAAATGCCACTTCATTTCTCTCCTAAGGAAAGAAGGTTGTTAGTGGAGAAAAGCTTTAACTTCTCATGGATTGTTGATTGTTTATCTTACACTGGACTAGACCAAGTCATGAGAAGATGTGTAAGAGAGGATGAAACATATGATATCCTGCATGCATGTCATGATGAGCTGTGTGGAGGACATTTTGCTACTAAAAGAACAACACTCAAAATACTGAATACAGGATACCATTGGCCCACATTATATAAAGATGCAACACAGTATACAAGAAAATGTGACAGATGCCAACGCATGGGGAGACCTACTAAATCTGATGAGATGCCATTGTATCCACAAATATTGGTTGCATCATTTGATAAATGGGGATTAGATTTTGTTGGCCCAATTGATCCCCCTTCTAATGGAAAATCCTACATTTTAGTATGTACAGATTATGTGACCAAATGGGTGGAGGCTCGCACCATGACACATGCAAGAGATAATAAGGTGGCTGAGTTCCTTTATGAGGAGATATTTACAAGATATGGAGTACCAAGGGAAATTGTATCAAACCAAGGCCCACAATTTACTTCAACATTGATTGCAGCCTTGGTCAATGAATACAATATAAGGCACATAAAATCTACCCCATATCATCCACAAGCTAATGGACAAGTAGAGAATACAAATAGGGAGCTTGAGGCTATTCTTACCAAGACAGTAGTTGTTCATAAAAAAGACTGGTCTCATAGACTTTTAGAAGCAATTTGGGCATACAGAACAACTTGGAAGACACCAATTGGTTTTGCACCTTTTGAGATGGTGTATGGAAAAGCAGCAATGATGGCTATTGAGTTTGAGCATAAAACTCTGAGGACAACTTTGCAATTAAATATGACACTTTTTGAAGCACAAAAGGAATGTATTCAGCAATTGAATGCTTTGGATGAATGGAGAAAAATGGTTGTCCAGTAGACATAACTGATACAAAATCAGAGAGCAAAGTGGCATGATAAATAAATCAAAGAGAAAAAGTTCAAAGCAAATGAGTGGGCAATATTATATGACTCCAGATATAAAGATACTATGGGAAAGCTGCAAACCAGATGGTTAGGTCCATATTTGATAGAGGAATTTTTCAACAATGGAGTTGTTTGTTTGACCACAATTGACCCGGTTTAGTTCAAGCTTTTGGTAAATGGTCACAAATTGTGTCTTTATCATAAGTCGGCCAACAAAGAGGAGTTCCTGCAACAATTTCCTAAAAAGGATCAAACACAAGTTCCTGCAGCAACTGATCAAGTTCCTGCAGCCATTGATCAAGTTCCTTCTGCAATTGAGCAAAGTATTGGAGGTAAGGTTCCTGTAGCCACAACAGTGAACATGTTTGCCACTTCATAATTCTCCTCTCGTCATTTCACAAAAATATTTCCATGTCTTATGGAAATATTATTCTCCATAAATAAAATTTTCCATCTACGTAATCCCATCTCATTTCCTTATCTGTCATTTCATTTCATTTCGCCATTCTTTTCGCGCGACTACAGGTATGTTCATATTTTATTTTATTTTAATTAGGCATTTATGATTTCATTATGATTATTGTCTTTTCTAAATCCGTGTACACAACCCTAAATCCTTTCAGCCTATGTGGACACTTGCCAAAGTAAGTTGGGGGGGTGTTTTATGGTTCAGTTTCCAAAATTAGTAATTACTCGTCCTTTTCGATACCTTGATTTGATTACTTGCCATCATATATTTAATAAGATATTCTTTGGCATAAGAAAGTAATGAACTCTGCCACCAAATTTGGAAATAGGTAAGGAAGTTTCAATTTTCAGTCTGTAGAATATTTTGGTTCTTCGTTTCTCAGCTGCAGAGTTTTCTACATTAACAGATTAAGAAATGGGTGGAGATCCAATACGTCATGAACCAACAGTCCATGATGCATTGCTACAGGATGCTCTTTGTGAGCATTATTTCAGGCAGCGTGGTTGGATTGTCTACTTTATGAAAATAAGGGATTATAATGAAGAAATTTCCTCAGAGTTTATGCATTCATTCAATGAAGGAGAGGCTACTATTAAAGGATTAAGGGTCATTGCTATAGAGCAGCGGATAGCTAAAGTTACAAGGTTGCCGCAGGAGGGAGAATTGTTTCCAGAATCAAAAGACGCCAGAAGCACCAGAGAAGAGTTTACACTCCCCACAGATGGTGTAGACACCTAAAATTAATTAAATTAATATTTAAATAATTTAAGCCTATCAACATAATTAATTAATTTAATTGCATTATCCTTATTCCTCTCACAATCAATTAAATCTAATTTAATTAATCTTGACACTATTGTCCAATAATTAATTTATCAAATAAATTAATTATTCCCCTATTCTTCTAAAGCCCCCTCCAATAATTATTCCTCTAAAACCACTCAGTTAATTAATTCTAATTAATTAACCTAGTCATGTGATTCCTACAAATCAGTTTTTCTAATCCCACTTAGCCTAATTAATCCTTCTAGAATCTCTCATAATCATGATTATCATTATCCCTCAATTTTTAATTCCCACTCATGTCACATCAACATTGAGTCTCTCAAAGAAATTCAAATTTCTTTGAATCCCTCAATGCATCCTTATTTTAGAATTTTTAATTCCTCATATTTGAAATTCAAATTTGTCCCCCCTTTTTCCCAAGCAATTTTATATTCCTGTTTATTTTCCCAATGCACCCTTGATCCATGCCTTCTATCTAAAATCAATCTCAACCCTTCATGATCAAATCAATCTTGGCCCTCTATTGGCCTTCTCCAATCTATAAATTGAAGCCTATTCTCCTCACAAATAATCCACTTCTCATGCGTTGTCGTGCTACTCTTTTCTCCTCTCTCTTCATAATCCTCTATCAAATCCATCCATCCTTAATCTTTCAATCCAAATCCAATCCATCAATCTATCTTGTTGAGCACAAAGGAGATCAATCCACATCCAAATCAAGCAAGCAGCATATCAAGTGGAGCATCAAGGGTGCATCCTTATCATCCACTTCATCAAGCTCAATCCGAGGGAGAGGTAAAAATAGCAAGCTATAAAATTTATCTTTATGTTTTTATGTGGTTTTATGCATGTTTCATGTTTTAATATCTTTTAGTGTTTTGTTTGTGCACTAACCACCTCAATCCACCTTGCTGGTTTTTCCCCTCTTCAGATGGACCTCTAACAGTGGACAAGCAAGGAACCAGGAGGGTTTCCCTTGTAGCAGAGTGGCCCCAAGTGGCTTTATATGTAATGAAGTACATTACTTGCGAAGGGAGGTATTCAAATTTACATTCACCCCATTTCAAATTGCTTAGTCATTTACGACATGGCCAGAGAGTGAATGTTCCTAATTTTTTGCATCACCTCATTTCTACAAGTGCTAAAGAAACACGGAAGAATGGAAATCATTCTATTAGCCATCATGGTTTGATAAAATTGCTGGTAGAACACTCTCTTAGGGATGTTTCACAGATGGAATAGGGGGTATTTGAAGACATATTGCAGTTTAGGGTTGAAGATGCTCCTGTTGCAGATGAGATAGAGGTTGAAAAGGAGGAAATGGGAGAACCCTCTTCTCCCATCATTTCTGCAGAGAATGAATTGCTCATCGCTGAAGGAGTTGTGACTAATACAGAGGAAGAGATGGTTGAGACAAACGTGGAGCATCTCTCCACTTCTTTTCAAAGGGAATCACCATCTTCTAAAAGAAAAGGGAAGGAATTGGAAGGAATTAATGCAGAAGATGAACCTATGGTTCAACTGTAGGAAATTCAAGTTTCTCCTGCAGCCAAGAGGCGTAGACCGAAGAGAAAAACTCTTGTAGCAAAGCCGCAGGTAGAAACCATTCCTATAGCCACTCCAAAGGTTTATGCAAGAAGAACTAGGAGTACTACCCAAATAGTTCGTCCAGTAAGTGATGCAACGAAGATTATTTCAGTAGAAGCATCAGAAGAAGAGAGCCCAGCAGAGGTTGAAATTCAGAAGGAGGATGATGTAGATAGACTTTCAAGCTTGGCATATGTGGCAGGACAGCTTGCAGAACCTGTTGAAGAAATTCCACATCCAAAGGTAACAGCTATTAGACCTCCATCATCTCTCAATAGTTTATCTATTGCATTAACATTTTATAGGCAGTGGGAGATAGAAAGGGATAGATTACATGGGATTATTGACAAACAATAGAAGGAAATTGAAAAAAGGGATAATAAAATTGAAGAATTAGAAGCCAAAGTTGATACAATCACTGATATGGTACCTAAGTTAATGCAATGTAGGGCACTGCCAAGAGTTTATGCTTTGCATTTGAAAGAGTGGTATTTAAATTTTGAATTAAACCGCATTGTCAGGGACCTTAGCCCTTCTTTAGAAACCCCTAAGGAATTTTATGATTCCTATCAGACTTCCCTAGTAGTTGTAAAAAAATTATTGTGTGAGATTTACTTGCGTAACTATGTTGTAACTTCTGATAGTGAGTGGAATCCCTTGTTATACATTGGGGATATCCACATAAAAGCCTTAATGTCATGGATTCAAAATGAGATCAGCATGGGAGCACAGGCCAAAACACATAGGGATGTTGAATTTGATTGTCCATTACCATTGAGGAAAGAAGCAAAAGAACCAAGAGTTCTCTATTATGAATGGCAGAAGCTATTGGTAAGGCAAGATGTGAGGAATCAAGTGTTGCCAATGAGGGAAGAAATATTCCAAGCATATGAGCATTTAGTTCAAAATGAAAGTGTAGCTGCAATTCAAGGCCTAACTCAGCGCTGGAATAACTTGTCAGAAGAATTGAAACAAGGAGAACCTCATTCACTACCAAATTTTCATGCAGCTATGCAAAGAGCCCCTAAATATATCCAACTAAACAAGATGAAAACCAATAACTGGTTACCTTTGATATTTCAACCCCCTATACTTTTGTGGCCATTGTTGGGATGTAAGGTTACAAATCACCCTTATGACGCAACTGCAGAGGATGCCAGATGGTCTAGATTAGAAAAGATGAAGGGGTTTTATTGGAATTTGCCTTCAGGAGGAACAGGTCAACAAACCGTTGGTGACTTAAGAGTTAGTGTTAGAATCATGAATTTTCCTCTTGCTGGAGGATCAACAAGACCTTAAAGTTGGGGGGCATGATGAGTTGAGACATTAACATATTTTTATCCTTAGAACTCTTAATCTTTTGTCATATTTTGATTTACATAATAGTAATAATGTATCGGAAGTTTACTATATGTAGTTTAGATGTTAGCCTGAACCTATTAAAACATGTTTTGTCTTTGCCAGTTTATTCCTGCAGCCATGTTATTCATTCTTGTTACCATGCAGATTGTTTAGGCATTATCATGTGTGAAATTAATAGATGTTTTGATTAATTAAAATAGATGTGTATGTACTTTCTTTTTGAGATTGTAGGAATAAATTGATGTTGTTAGGAAGGATCTCTTGTCGCGCCAGTGATGAGCGTAAGGAACGACGGAGGAAAAGTAATTGCGCAAAGTTTATTGATGTCTTACTCAAAGTAGACATTAGTGTTGAAAACACCATCACGATGTCTTATGATTGTGGTTTGGTTTAGATCCACATTATCAATGACTTAACTCTGTCTGTTTCCTTTCTTGATTAGTTATCTGCCTCTTCTAATTGGTGTGATCTGTGTAATAGGAAGTAGCTGTTTTCTTTTAAATAAAGGTATTTATCTCTTTTCTGAGGTTAGATAGAAATGAGAGAAAGCAGAGCAGAGGATTTTGGAAATAAAGTTACAAGTGTTTTTGAGTTTCTTTTTATGTTGAATCATGTAATGACTTCTAAAGAACAATGAATAAAAATATCCTAGAAAGTTTGCAGAAGCAATTGAAAGAATCCAAAAAAAGTTTCTTTGGTCAGGAGTGGAAGTCAAGAACAAAATTCCCCTTATTGCCTGGAATAAAATATGTTCTCCTAAGGCCTCTTGAGGGCTGGGTTTAAGGAATATTAGTTCTATGAACAATGCCTTATTAGCTAAACAAATTTGGAGAATGAAAGGGGAGGAAAGAGAGTGGAATATAATCTAGAGAAACAAATATCTTCACATGCAACCCTCTGAGGAAGAATTCTTAGATAAGTCTTTTATTATTGAAGGCTCTGCAATATGGAATGCAGTTCAATCGACAAAAAGTTTGGCTGCTGCTGGTAGAATGTGGAATCTGGGAAATGGTAGAAGTATAAGATTTTGGGAAGACAGATGGATAATGGATAAACCTTTGGAGGAAATTCCAATCCTTTATGATTGGAAAAATTGGTTCAAAAGCAGGTTCGGGGGTCTGGTCAGAGATTACTGGAGAAATGGGAAATGGATTGATTTTAGCCAGCAGAGTCCGGAGTTAAAGTTTCTCAAGGTTGTGCTTTCTTCTAAAGTTCTTAGAGACAACAAAGAGGATAGTTTGATATGGAGGGAAACCCCGAATGGGAAGTATTTTGTGTCCTCGGTCATGGCTATCCAAAATAAAGTGGAAGAAACTCCTATTTGGGCTAAAGTGTGGAACAAAAAGTTAGTTCCTAAAGTTAATATTTTTTTTGGATCTTTATCCAAAACAAGGTATTAACTTTGGACAACCTTCAAAAGCGAGGATTTGTTTTTCCTAACAGGTGTTCTCTTTGTTGCAGGGAAGAAGAGTCTGCTTGCCATATCCTCCATCAATGTACCTTCAGCCAGGAAATTTGGAAAATTATTTTAAGCAAGTGAAAGCTGAGTTGGGTCTTTCTGAACTCTCTTGGGGAATCTTGGCAGCAATGGCAATGCCCTAATTCCAACCCAAAGATAGTTGAGCTTTGGAAACTTATCTTTCCGAATGTTATATGGAATATCTGGAAAGAGCGTAATAACAGGATCTTTAGGGATAAAAGTGCCATCTCTGAAGTGGTGGTGGATAAAATTTATAGGAGTATCTTTGAATGCATCAATGGTATTGATGATGGACCAGTTGCTAAAGAAGACTTCAATGATAGGTGGAACCTCTCAATTACCAAACCTAGTAAGGAGAAGGGTAGAGAAGGTCTTGTTTGGTGTTTTCCTCCTTAGGGATGGCTAAAGGCCAACTTTGATGGGGCTTCTAAGGGGAATCCGGGTAAAACTGGTTATGGGGGCATTGTCAGGAATTTTGTTGGAAGTTGCCTAGTGGTGGTTGTTGGTCCTTTGGGGAGTCAAACCAGTCATTTTGATGAAGCCTCAGGGGCGCTGAACACTCTTATTATAGCTAAGGACCTAAATCATGATAAATTATGGCTTGAGGGAGACTCACTTAATATCATTAAGTGTTTGAAGGGGGAAATTGAGCCATTGTGGTCTATTGAAAACATTATTTTTAAAGCTAGGGAAATCATTGCTAGTTTTAAAGCTATTATCATTGAACATGCCTTTAGAGAGAAAAATATGGTGGCGGACTATCTGGCGAACCTAGGTGTTAACTCCGATTCTCAACTTATTTGGCACGGGGAAGATATTAATATGAGTATTAAAGAGCTCCTCAAAAAGGAGATTTATGGGGAAAGAAGGACCGCATAATCATGATAGCTTATATGAGTAATTTATTCTTTGATGGAAAGGTTATGATTACCTGGCAAAGTGGCAGAATCCCAATCAAATATAATATCACTTCACACACTTTGTGGGTCATATTTTTCAAAATCTTGAGCGACAATGGGAAGAAAGTTTTGAGTTTGCAGAAGAACAGAGGTGAAAGTTTGAAATTGAATATGGGGGGAGATTTAAGGAGGGAGGAACCAGACAACACATCCAGATGGAAGGACATGCTGAAAGTTTGGGTGAAGCTGGAAAAAGGTTCCCTTACTAGTTTCATGGAGAAGCTGGTTGATTATGACAAAGGTAGGGTTAACCTCGCTATCTCCAAAATCTCTGAAAATTGGTGTAATGGGTCCTTTAAAATATATGGTGTTAGGTTTAAATTGGACGCGGGCCTCATCGCGACTGTGACAAGTATGCCCCACTCTTGGCTTAATTTCTTTAGAGATTTCAAGGTTTCCAATAATGCGGTGAATTTGTTCCCGCATAAGGAAAAGGAGAGGGCTAAAATTGGAAAATCCATAGGGGGTTATTACGAAGCCTCTAACATCAAGAAAATCTGGGGTTGGGTTTTGAATGCCATTATGGAATATATAACTGTTGAGGGCCACTTTTCCAGGGTCCACACTTATCACTTCGTGTTACTAAACCACTTGAGACATGAGAAACAGGTATCCCTGCCCTACTATCTCTTCAAGTCCCTTTCTAGGTCTCTTAATAAACACAGTAAAAATCCCTTGAATCTGGTTCTCCATTGTAGGCTTTTGCTGCTCATTTATGAGCACTGTAAAACCCTTGCCATGCTGGAAAATAAGAGGTTGTCCGCTTCTCCAGGGAAAGGTAAGAGAATCCTGGAGGAAGGGGAACCTAGCAAGGAGGAGGCTACCTCCAGGGAAAAAAAGCAAGAGTGCCATTGGGATGAAAGCCCATGAAGATAAGAATGAGACAGAGGAAATTGGAAAAGAGGGCAATGAAATAGAAATGGACGAGTCAAAGGGTGAGGACAGCTGGAAGGATGAGGAAACTGGAGCTGAGCATGAAGAAGGTGAGAACGAGTCCGACAATGACAACCCTATTCACAGTGTTAGCCCTGGCAACGACAACAGCCAACCCATGGTGGATGTGGATGACAAGGATAATGAGGAAAAAGATTTGAATTCTGCGAGGGAGAAGAACACAAAACTTGAGAAGGATATGGCAAAGGATAGTTTGAGTGAGGAAAAGGAAAGCGTTGGAGAAGGGTTATTCTTGGATAACCTTAAAAAACTTACTAAGGCCAGATTGGGTTATGACAGATGGACTTATGAACTATTGAAGAACCTAGAGAAAAATGGGAAACATATGGATGATAAAAGGAATGAAGATGAAAGGGATCAAAAGCAGTGGAAGAAGGAAATGGAGGAGAAAGTTAATAAAATGGCTGCTCAGATTAACTTGTTGGAAGAAGGGAAAGTGGCGATGAAAAAATTGTTGGGTATTATCCCGAATATCTTGTCTGTTGTCACTAAAAACCTTGAGGATATCTCGAAGGTCCTTGATAATTCCAATTCTCCCAAACCGGTGGTGGACCTTGACATGGATGAAGATGCCATCGAGATTGGAAGTGGTGAAGCTACTCCGGGTGGAGCTGGAAAGAGAACCAGAGCAAGTGTTAAGAAAGTTGTTGCTGTGTCTGCTAAGGAGATCCCTAATCTTAGGGAAAATATCAAAGACCTATATGGGATTAGCAATAACTTGGCTAATGCCCTGAAAAATATTAATTAGTTTCTTCTGTCGGGTCTGGCTGGATTTTGCTAGTTTTTTGGGGCTTTAGCTGGTTGTCACTAGTTTTTTCATTGGCTTTTCTTGGGTTTGTTCCTCCTGGTTGCTTAATGCTTTTATCTTGTAAGGTTCTTTTGTAAAGGGTTTCGGGGTCCCTTCAAAACCTATTTTTACCTTAATCAAAAATAATGAATAAAAATAATTTATTCTGAGCACTTAGAGTTGTTTTTGGGAAGCCTGGAATCACTCATCCAAGGGGGCCTACTTGGTGATTGTTCCTGTGCCTTTGTTAAGATTAGTTTTATTCTTTAGTTGTAGTAGACGTTCTTGCATTGATTGTTCCTGTAGCCAAACCAAAACAGAGTAATTTATGTTTATAAGCATTGAACTTAGCCGGTATTGCTTGAATGAATTTATGTTAATGCATAAGTTTTCATGTAGCCTTTCAATAGTTTCAATTTTTTCTTCTCTTTTCTGCATAATATTAGTTGTTGCAGTAATGCAGAGTAGCTATTGCAGGAACTTAGTGCATATATAGTGCAGACCCATCAAGTATTACGTCCCTGGATTGACAATCAAATGAACACTAGCTATGGAAATAGTGACTTTACCAAATGAATGTCCAAACTTTGGGTTGAGACTTCAACTAGAGTTATTATTCTTATTGTTGGGTTGAAGAGTGAAAACCTGGCAAACAGGCGTTATCTAAAAAGTGAGTTCCTCCATCTATCAGATCGCTTTGCGCAACTATTCACTTCATCATATCTAATCTATCGCTTCATAGCTTATCCATTCCATCTTTCACATCCATTGCTCTGAACCATTAGTAGAAAATATGCAGCTTACCAACAGTTATCAATCTTTGACATACTTGTCGTAGTCACTATCTAAAATTTTATCAGAATCAATCAATCTGCATTTGTATCCCGCCCAGGTTTGGATCTTGATCAATTCATACATCCATGATAAATTTTTGTTTCCGCTGGGGGCAAAATCCTAATTCCTTTTGCTAAGGTGATCTTTTGAATCTTTGAAAATACAAAAACATTCGGAAAACTTAGAAAAACCAAAAACACCTAGGGTTTTGAAACAGATAACAAAGCAATGAAGATCAAGGCATTTCATGACAACTGAATCGTGACACTCAGAAAATGAAGAATTAACCAGCAAGTAATAAAGGATTATCCAAGATCATTCATCAAGATGATTATATCAGTTAATGACCATTAGAACATGTGAATGACATGCGAGATTCAGTGTTTATATCTTGATTTTATTTCTAATCATGTACTCTATGCGACTCAAGGATGCCCATGACTAGAGAAGCTATGATGGGGCGTGATTATTTTTGTTGATTGTTGTCTGTGGTTTATCTCTTACTAAAGTATGCACTTGTCTAAGGATATGATCGAAAAAAGATCAAGGAGGACGTTCCAAGTCATGCATGAAAGGAGATAATCCTTGTTTGTTCTGCAAGAAATACTCAAGTCAACTTGATTCATTATATTAAGTTGCTTGTATTAACTTGCTATATCAAAATTCATGTAAGAAATACTCAGGTCATCTTGGATCATTATGTCAAGTTGCTTGTATTTTCTTACAACATTTAAAAGCTCAATGATGAAATCAAGCACTGTTAGAAGATAACATATGAAGAATGGCAGTATCAATTTTAGTTAGATCATTTTTTAGATTAGCTCATTATTCATCTGCATTATAAACATTCATTGTCAGTTACATTATAAGCATGTTTACAGATCAACGGTCATGAATAAAGATTGAGTATACTTGGACAAACAAAAACAATTTGCATTTGATCATTGTAGGTGCATTCATTTTTAGAATCATTTTAATCATCATCCATTTCAATTAGTTGCATTTTAATCATTGCATTAGTTTGCATTCAATTAAGTGCATTTCATTAATCATGTAGTGTATCATCATTATTATTATTTGCATTATCATTTCATTAATGATCATTTAGTTACATCTTTGCACTTAGATTCATAATCATTATAAGCATCACATATAAAAAATCAAAAACATTTGAATAACATATTACATAATCATTATAAGCATTACATATAAAAAATCAAAAACATTTGAATAACATATTACATAATCATTCATTTGCATTCCCATATAGATCATCTCATTCATATCATTTAAGTTAGTAATCATTTTGCATCCAAGGTTATCAAAATCAAAAATAAAAAACATTTATCATTGCATCATCATATAAAGAATCATAATAATGAAGAGAAAAGATTATAACATCATCCATATAATCAAGGCATATAGATCATCATCATAAAATAGAGTAACATGCATAATAAAAGATCATCATCATATAGAGTCCATGTCTGCATATAGATCATCATAAAAAAATAAAACTCCAAGTATACAATGATATCGGATCAATAATGTAGAAAGTCCCATCAATACAAATCAAGTCAAGAATCATGACTGCCCCTCCAGCCTGTGGGTCTAACACTTGGATCACCTGCAACACTTGCACTAGCATCATCATCCAATGGAATCATTCTTCACTTTAATATCTTCATCATTCATTCAACTATCATCTATCATGTCTTATGCAGGATTTATCTTTCCTGAAACGAGACGTTTTGATCATCTATCATGTCTTATACAAGATGTATCTTTCCTGAAACTAGACATTTTGATCATCTTTTGTCTTATACGGGATGTGTCCTTCCTGAAACCAGACTTGATCTCGATCCAACCAATCTTATCAATCTAATTCATCTGATCAATCTGCAATCTATTCACTCATCTATCTTTCATATAACATTCTTCTTCTATCGAGAGATCATCCATGCCTTTAATGCACAAATGATCTCTCAAGGGGGCATCATCATCAAATCAATATCCAAAAATCAGTATCTCGGGCACACGATCAATATTTTTTATCTTCGTCAGGCGCATTATCAAGACTTGATTTAATCTTTGAAACAATGTTGTGTTGCCATGATTTCAAAAAGGGGCAAAATGTATACACATAAAAATGGCTATGAGCGATTAAATAAATATTTTATATTTATTTTATATTTATTCTTCTATTGAATAGTTAATTTGAAAAGATTAATTCATTTCGTGTCTTTCTATTAATTAATTTAATTGAAATATTTTATTAATTAATTCATCTATCCTATTCCTCTAATTAATTAAATATCTAAATATTTAATTATTCTTCTAATCAGTTAATTAAATATCTAAATATTTAATTATTTCCTCCAATCATTTAAATATCTAATATCTAATGATTATTCTTCTATCCTATAGTCTCAAATATCAAATAATTTCTAAATTATTTAATCCCTTATCCAACTCACCTTCCATCTCCACTTTAGCTTTCCTTTGCCAACTCATCAATCATGTGGCTAAAGATATTAATATTTTTTAAATATTAATTCATCATTTATCTTCAACCTCCAAATTTAATGAAATATTGTGTACGTACACATATTTCCTAGCCTTCTTCTATATTCCCTCCAACATCCCTACATCTTAGGAAGGACTTGAGTCCACTTGTCCTCTCATTCTTAAATCTTCTCCAACCATCCCTAGATTCCCTTAGTCAGCAACCCAGACAAGGTGAGATGAGTGACACTTGTCTTCTCCTTCCCCCTTTCTCTCAACCTTCACCTTTGCTCATGACCATCCAAATCTGCAGATCTGATCATGACCATTCATTTGGGCCACATCATCTTATCCTCTCGAAGTCTATAAAATCAAGAGATTGAGTTGAGAAAGAGTTAGTCTTCAAGTTAGTCTTCAAGTGAGTTTTCAAAGCTAATCATTTGTGAAAACTTATGCATCTGTGAGTTTTAATCTTGAAGCAAATAGCATAATCATTTAGCATAATCATTTAGTATTACATATCATAGTATCAGTTAACTATCAATCCATTCTTCATATGTCATCTTGGAAGTTATCAGTGCTTGTCTGAGAGCACACCATCTGCAACCAGGAACAGTGGAGTTAGGACACAATGAGACATAAATCATGAAGGTAATAATAGTGTTTTTATTTTATATCAATTTCATGTAGTTTCATTGGTTGAGTTTGGATTTCCTGTAGCATTTCCTTTGTATTTTGTGAAACTAATATGTTGCAGGTAGTATTCTGATGATGAAATTCAAATCAACACAATACATTATCTGCTTCAATAAGAAATCATAACCTCTGACAAAAATAATAATTATCCAAATTACATATTACAATAATATCTTTGATCATATAGAATGTGTAGTCACACAAATCTGTTCGGCTTAATTAAATAAATATTCGCTATTTATTTGATTAAAAATCCACTAGCCATCAGTTAATTAAATTAATATTTAATTAATTTATTCCCAAACATTCTTCTATTAATTAAATAAATTATTCAATTTATTTTAATTCATTCATTAAATCAAATTCACAATCAATTAAATAAATAAAATCTATTTATTTAATTAAAATCCCTTTTTCCTCTTTTAAATAAATTAAATAAAAATATTTATTTAAATCATTATCCCCCACCCACTTGCATTTTCCTACAAATGCAATTTGCACACATTTATTGAAATAAATGAATTTTTATTTTAATAAAATCCTATTTTCCCTCACCCACCAAATCCACTTGAAAAATCTAATCCCCTTCTAGATTCTTCTAACCCCTTCCTAATTAGCCTAATCCATCCCCTAATTATTGTCACATTCCTAAGCAAAATGAAGTCACTTCTCAAAGACTTCAAAAGTCTTTGAAAAGCATTTAATGCTTTGTGTGTTCAACAAATTAACCCCCAAAGTCTTCCAAGACCACTAATGGCTCTTACATGATCATTTATGGCTCTTACATAACCATTTATGGTTATTTCAAACTTGTCTCCCCAAACATTTATTGTTTTGACCATATTCATCCTTTTCACATTTGCGCAAGAGTTTATCCATTGGATAAAAGCTTTATTCTTTGAATAAAGAGTTTATTTATTCAACTAACCTTGACTTTAACTCCCAAGGTCATATCAAGCATTTAATGTTTATTCCCTCCCCTCTCAACCTATCTCACATTGACACTTGTCATCTTGGGATTGGGTTGAAAGCCCTCACATGGATTTGAAATCATTCAATCCTGACCCTTATTGAGATTGCTCAATCTCAACCATCCATTGCTCCATTTTCCCTATAAATAGAACCCATTTCTTCATGATCCAGATCCTGAAAACTTGTATGCATTTAACCTATAGGCATTTTAGAGAGCATTTAGCATAACAAACTAAAATCTTGTTATTTTGGTTAAAATCAATCATTTTTAAATAGCATCTAGTATTTTAGCTTTTCATTTTACATTTTGAGCAAAATACCCAAATCTCAATCCTCCATAAGCATTCATAGTGCAAAAAGCTGCTGAGAGCTACACTATTTTGGAACTTGGAGAGGAGAGGAACAAAGGAGAAGAAGCTAAGAGCATGTTAGGAGGTATTTGGAGATGCCTCATCATATTTGCTTCTTTAGTTAAATATGCTTTCATGTTTTTAGTATCTCTTTTAATATGCCTGTTTAGATTAGTTTTTGATTGATTAACACTAACGGTTTCTTGTGTGTGTTATTTATCTCAGACTAACCTTGTCCATTTTGCAAAGCATCATTTGGTGAACCCGACATGAATCCAAACACCAAAAAGATCATTTTTTTAACCAATAACATGTTTGAATGTTGAAAATGTCACACAGGTTGCGCTTTGGCGCTATTGAACTCGTTCCAGCGCTATTGATACTTGTTGTTCTAGCGCTATTGTATCAAGATCAACGCTTTTGGAATTGTTTTGGCGCGTTTGACATTGTTTTGGCGCTATTCACCCTATTTCAGCACTTTTGCATCTCTATCTTTCCCTTTCTTTTAGCACGTTTGTGTTAAATAGCGCCTCTGTTCAAACACAAACTAGCGCTATTGTAACAGAACATTGTACAAAGGGCCTTGTAACTGAAAAAAATGAAAGTTTTTAGGCTTGTGGAAGCCCCCCCCTAGACATGAATTTTACTAACCAGTCGTTGTTTGTGCAGGGTTAAAACTCACCATTAAAAATCATAAACTTTCTTTTGGTGCTTTAAAACTTGAACAAAGAAAATTTCCTTGCTTTCTAGTTAGGGTCACTCATCTTTTGGTGCATTAAAACTGAACAAAACAAACATTTATTTTCTTGCAAGTTAGGAAACACACTTCATTTGGGGATTAAAATCAACAATTCTATTTTTCTTGCATCAAAAGAATTTACAAGCCACACTTCAAATTTTGGTGCAATTAAAACTTACAATCCACTTGTTTCAATTCTTGCAAGCGATTTACTTCAAGCAAACGTGTTTTTTATTAAGTTGACTAGGATTTCATTTTCCTAGTTACTTAAACATATTGCCTTTGAAGTTAAAAAGAACACCATGGCTGTTGGAGCAACATCTCCAAATAGCTAGATCACATTGCAATGGCAGATTAAAAAGAACAAGTGTTTTTCATGCTTGGCACACTTGTGCAAAAAGTCGGTCAAGTGGTCCTACTTCTAACACACACTATCCTCTCCCTTGGCTTTCGTGGTCCTAGGTGCAAGAGAAAAGTGTTAGTAACACTCAAAAATTTTATCTTTTTAAGAGAGGCCTGCCAAGAGACACATCACTCTTGGGAATGACCTCGCGTGGTAAATCCTTCAAGCCGCTATAGAAATCAGGTGAGAGCGAAAGCTATAGCCTTGGGTATAGCTGTTCCTATAGTGTAACTGGCCGAAAGGACAAATGGGCCCCACCACCAGTTACAAGGCTCTTGAGTGAGTCACTACAGAATGAACTTATGTCCAAAAACATTGAACATGACTAAACGCCTTTAAGTAGTAGCCCACCCGTTTTATTGATTGACGATATTTGCGATATAATTTAATGCAAGAGCATAGATGGTTTTTCTCCCAAGATACTCACCATACATATTTCCTTGAGTAGAAACATAGCTTTTTGAAAAGTCACTTGTGACTTGATAAAAGTGGTGACTCCCCCATCATAGGGATCATCTATTTGTTATGCTCGTGCAAAACTTAGTATATCACATCCTTACCTGCCACAATGAGATTCATAAGGTATGTAGTACCAAAGTTGAAGAAATATCAAGATGTGGGCTAAATTTATCACAACTGGCCATTTGACCTTAGGGATAAAAAGTGTTTGAAGTGTGTTCGTTTTAAAGACCAAGTGCAAATTGAGCCGACTTCAGGCTTTGGAAATACACCTTAAAAATACATCTAAAGGAAGGGTCATATACAAGTCCAAGGATTGGGTTGATCTAGACCCATACTCATTTGTGCCTTTTAGGCAACATTCTTGTGTTTGTGTGCTTGCTTTGTTTTCTTGTCAAAGAAAAATCAGAAAATCACTTCCAAAAGCAAAGTATTCATCCAACCAAACACATCAAAAACAAAGTGCAAACAACAAAAGAGTCAAATTTTATGACCATTCTTCACATCTTGTGAAAGAAGAAGCATCATCAGAATATCAACTTGAAAAGAAGACCATTAAGCTCAAAAGCTTTGATCAAAAGGAGGAGATTCTTCTATATAAATAGACAAATCTTTGTCTCACATAGAGTCTTTCTGCGTCACATGCGCCTCTACCTTCAAGGTAAAACAAACGAATTTGATTCAGAATCATTGAACCGCAGAGCTTTTATGCAATATAGAGCTCTGAGTTATCACAAAAACCAAGGAGGTAAGATTAATCCCAACTTTTTCCCAAACGTCTGTATCACCTACAACATAGCTCGAGAAATACCACCAACACCCGAAAGGGAAGAGGTAGAGTTTGTCCCATTTGTAACACAAAGTTTTTATTGAAGTTGAAAACATTTTTCATCCATTTCATCCATCATCACTTCATCATCAATCCGTTCCAACTCTCAAAACATTAAGAGGTTCTTGACCCAAGTTCTCTTTTAGATATTGCTTGAATCAAACACATCACATCACTTTTTAGATTGTTTCTACATATAGAATAAGCTCATCCTAAGAGACACATCTATGCAGGTTAAAACTAGTTCATGAGTGAATCCTCTCATTACTAGGTAGTTCAATCTATAACACATCTCAGATTTCTCTACACCTTATCACATCAAATCTTATCAAACAAGAAAGCAATTCAAAGAAGGAATTTCGGTTACATCCACCTTAAAAGTGCTAGAGATTCACATGCAACACAATTCACCAACCATCAATCTTTCATTTCATCAAACAACTCATTATCATTTTCACACAACTTCAACAAAAGCTTGTAAAACAAAATGGCCCAAACCCGATCACAATCAAGGCAACGAGAAATAGAAATGGAAGAAGAAGAAGAGGAAAATCTCAATGAGTTTCAAGAAGCACTTGGAGGAAATGCGAATGACGAAAACCCAAGTACTCCTACTCCTGCAACAATAGAAAGGGCTCAGCATAACCCTCTCTTTAACAGACTGTTTGACGAAATACTCAAGAGCAATGCAGATGCTCACTTCTTAAAACTCGCTCAAGAAGGAGCAAAACTCCCCTCTGACTTTGATCTTGCCCAATTAAGACAAGCATCAGAAAGATAAAGTCGCCATGAAGAGGAAAGAGGTAGAGATCCCATCAGATATAACATTCCTCGAGGTAACCCACCACCTCCTCCTCCAATTGAAATGGAGATGTTGCGGCAACAAGTCAAGAATCTCACCCAACAACTTCATAGTGGTGTCAAAACTAACCAATTCTCACTCAATGACATCTGTCCCTATCCTTTTGATAGAAATATTTATATGCCACCCTTTCCATGAGGATTCGAAACACCCAGATTCGAAAAATATAGAGGAAAGGGAGATCCCCGCGATCATGTCAGAGAATTTCATTCTGCTTGCCTCGAAGTGGCATATGAAGACACATACCTAATGCGCCTTTTTCCCCAAAGCTTGGGAGGAACAACCACATCATGGTTTTCCCGACTATCAGGTGGGATTAGAACATTTGAGGAACTTATCCAGAAATTCCTCGCTCATTACTCTCATAACATTGAACGCGACATCACCATGGCTGATCTGTGCAACACCAAATAAAAACCAGGTGAACTATTCTCAGTATTCCTGCAACAATGGCGCCAAATGTCTAGTAGACGTTCTCTTCAGTTACCTGAACGAGAACTAGTGGAAATATTCATTTCCAACTTAAACGAAGAAATGGAATTTCACCTGGATGTCAAAGACACAGACTCTTCTAATGATATGATCACCAAGGGTTTGAAATATGAATGGGCCCTCATCAAGAAAGGACTCATCAAAATCTATAATGAACCAAAGGATGGTCCTCGCCCACGCTTCAATAGCGATAAACCAAGCTTTTGGAACAAAAACAAGAATATCGTGAACGATAGGGTTGTGGATGCCAGGACTATACAAACTGCACAACCTATGGTTCAGTTTGCAAGACAGAATCCTCCACCTCAGAATAACACAAATGTTCCTTCCAATCAAAGTCGCATCACATCTCGCGATGAACCAAGACCTCACCAGCAAAAGCAAAAACGCACATACACTCCCTTAGGGGAACCCATTGAAACACTATTGCGACAACTCATTTCTCAAAATTTGGTCACTCTACCTAAAACATCAAACTATGAGCCTCAGGTCAAACCTGCATGGTGGAGAGATACTGAACACTGTGATTTCCACCAAGGGAGAGGACACAAGACAAGTAATTGTCACCGATTGAAAGATCTTATTCAGGATCTTATTGACCGAGGAGAAATTGAAATTGAAGGCCATGACCCCAAAACAACAAATAATGATCATCTGATGTTCAAAAATCCACTTCCATCACAAGATCAAAGGGGTCCTTCTACTTCCAGGAGAGGAACTGACACCACAGATTATATGCAGGCTGCATATAATTATATTGTAAATCACCTGTATGATGCCAGTGAACAAGTTGCAACTATAACCATCAAGAATCCCAACTCCAATTGCAATGTTGTTACATGACGTGGCAAGGTCACCATAAAAGTAGCTCCACAAGGCACCACTTCCATCCCAAAGCAATACAATCTTGTGGAACAATTAGACAAAACCCCTGCGCTTATATCCATTTTAGAGCTTTTGCGCCTATCACCATCTCATAAAACTATCTTGGATCAAACACTCCAAGAGGCGTCAGTCCCTGCAAACTTGAATACAGACCAATTTCAAGCCATGGTTGGAAGTCTAAAGTCATCACCTTGTCTCACTTTTTCTGAAAGTGACAACTCTTCCTTCCAACAACCTCATAACGCTTCACTACACATTGAAGGCTTTATCAACCAGCATAGGATCAAGCGAGTCTTGATCGATAATGGAGCAGGCCTGAATATTTGTACACTACAGTTGGTCATAGCATTGGGATATGCAATAGAATCAGTGGATCCTCGTAAGAAGATCACAATCAAAGCCTATGACGATGCAGAGTGTTCCTCCAAAGGAGCTGTGGTACTACCAATCCAAGTGGGCCCCGTGGTAAAGCACATCATCTATCAGGTTCTGGACCTTCCTCTACCATATAATCTATTGTTAGGAAGACCTTGGATACATGCCATGCAAGCCGTTCCATCTACCTACCATCAATGTATCAAGTTCCCACATAACGGTGTAGAGATCACAATCTTAGGCGATGCAAATCCCTTTGTGTATTGCCATAATATCAGCCATCAACCAGAGATTACCATTCCTAATAATAGAGAAGCTATTTCCTCCACATCATATATAAGTCCCGCCTCTCTTGCTAGTTCGAACACCACTATACCAAAGCAAGAAAATCTTAAAATGAAAATAGCAGAGGAAGGTCCTGGGGAATACAACTTGAGTCAACTCTTTTGTGTGGGACAAATGCCCACTTCTCCTCGAACACATGGTAAACCATAGCAGTTACTCCAGCAACCACTAAACACGCCTGCATGTGCTTTGACGCCTTTCATCCTTGGAAAGAGTCAAGAAGAAGAAACCCAAGATGAGGACTTGGCGGACTGGATCTATAAAGATCCCATCACCACTGATATACCGCAAGTTAAACTTCCTACGGATCAGTATGGCAAAGGTCTCCTCATTATGCAAAGAATGGGGTATGATGGTCAAAGTGCTTTGGGATATTGCAAACAAGGACGACATGAACCCCTGCTGCCAGAATTGAAGCCCAAAGATAATACAGGCCTAGGCTTTGAAAAGGAGATATTTCCTAAGCTCATATTCAAAGGAAAACCTAGCAAACCATTATGTCAGCCTACTACAAAAAGGACACCTTTCATTATCAAAGCAGCCTCAAGAACCATCCCAACTGCCCCATCGAGGCTCAAAACCCCAACACAACCATCACCAATGCCACTCATCTCACCAAACGAACCAGTGATCCCATCAGCAACAACAATAACATCAATAGCACCATTAGCAGCAGCAACTGTATCAGAACCCGCAGCAGCATCTATGGCACCAGCAGTTCCAGCCGAAGCCACTGAGTCAACACTGCCAATACACCCAGTACCATATTCTTTTATCCCCATCGACTGCCCTGCAGCACCGATCACTACAAAGGTACATCAACCAATCACACCTGCAGTATTTAACTCAAAAGACATCCCAGTATGGTATAGTAATCGGATGCTGGAAAGTGACTCAGAGACTGACTCACATGAGTGGGAATTTGATTCTGTACAACTTAACACTTCAGATGAGGAAGAGACATCACTACCTCCACCACGCATAGACATCTCTGTTTACGGAGAAGCACAGATAAAGACCACTTGGATTCCTAAACTGGAAACATCTTCCATAGACCCTACGTCTCATCCTATGACTGATTCTGACAGGGAGAGTACCATCAACGACCTTCACCATAACGTCTTAACCCTCACTGATACATCTAACACACTTAACCTAATCAATGAAGTAATGCCCATTATCCACCCTGAACTCATCGAATGGAACCAACCAAATCCCCCATGTCTTGACTTCTTCCAAAACGATGAGGCCATCATTGACTTTTTGGAATTAAGGGATAACCTACCAAGCGGGTATCACAAAGCTGGATTCGCCATTGAACTTAATAGCGCAATATACTTCGGGGCGGATGCCAAACCTTTCAGCTGCAAAAATATAGCAATAAAACATGGATCTTCCAGTGAAAACCACACTGTGACACTGTTTGATCCAACAAAAGTAAAAAGAAAGAGTGTATCCAACAGTGAAAACCTCTCTGAAGCGCCTGAGGATGAAGGGTTTGACATTCTCCATGCTAATGCACAATAGGAATGATCAACGATTCTCATCGAGGAAACCAAAGAATACAATGTGGGGACTCCTGAAAATCCTCATCTCATACATCTGGCATCTCTTCTCACTCCAGAGGAACAGCCTAAATTTATAGAATTCTTTCAACAGCGTCAGATCAACTTTGCATGGTCATATGCAGACATGCTTGGGCTTGATCCTGATTTAGTCATGCATCACCTAACTGTAGCAGAAGGAGCCAAACCTATCAAGCAAAAGCTTCGTAAGATGCATCCTCAAATTGTAGTGCTAGTCAAAACAGAACTCAAGAAACTCCTAGATGTTGGTTTCATTAGACCAATTGATTATGCAGAATGGATTTCCAACATTGTTCCTGTTGGCAAACCAAAAGGGGGCATCCGCATTTGTACTGACTTCAGAGATCTGAATAAATCCTGTCTTAAGGATGACTTCCCCCTTCCAAATATTGACATCATAGTGGATCTGACAGCAGGACATGCCATGCTTTCACTCATGGATGGCTTTTCAGGATACAATCAGATAAAGATCACACCAGAAGATCAACATAAGACAACCTTCACCTGTCCATGGGGCACATATTGCTGGAATGTAATGCCTTTTGGTCTAAAGAATGCAGGAGTGACCTATCAAAGAGCAATGACCACCATCTTCCATGACATGATGCATATTATGATGGAAGATTATGTGGATGACTTACTAGCAAAATCACTCACCAGAGAAGGGCATCTCCACGTCTTAGATAAAATATTTGGTAGACTAGAACAATACCATGTTCAACTCAACCCAAAGAAATGTGTCTTTGGAGTGACCTCCGGGAAGCTTCTAGGATACATTGTCTCAAGAAAAGGTATTGAGGTCAACCCAGCAAAGGTAAAAGCAATCATGGACATGCCACCACCAAAGAATATCAGTCAGCTAAGGACATTACAAGGGCAGCTTCAATCCATCCGAAGATTCATTGCACAACTGGCTGATAAGTGTCATCCATTTACACACCTGCTACACAAGAACATCCGCTTTCAGTGGGATGCCCAATGCTAGCAAGCATTTCAGACACTTAAAGACTATCTCATGAATCCACCATTGTTAATGCCACCAGATCCAAGTAGATCGTTGTTACTCTATATCTTAGCAACAAGTACAACATTGGGTGTACTACTGGCACAACATAATACAGAAGGAAAAGAGTGTCCTGTTTACTACATCTCTCGCACACTGGTGGGCTATGAACTCAATTACACACCTATTGAGCGAGCTTGCCTAGCAGTAATCTTAGCAGCCACTAAACTAAGGCACTATCTATTAACACACAAGGTACAACTCATTGCAAAGATTGATCCACTCAAGTATTTACTCAGCAAAGCAGCATTGACAGGTCACTTGGCCAAATGGGTGATGATTCTAAGTGAATTTGACATCGAGTATGTAGACCATAAAGCTATCAAAGGTCAAGTTATTGCAGATCAGTTGGCCGTTGCACCCCTCATAGGCGATCATCCTCTCATTTCCAATTTTCCAGATGAAGAGATATTCATGATCACAACAACACAAACATGGAAGCTATACTTTGATGGTTCATACACTAGACATGGCTCGGGGGCAGGCATCCTATTTATCACACCTCAAGGTGACAGCATCCTGAAGTCTTACAGGCTCACATTTCCAATTTACTAACAACATAGCAGAGTATGAGGCCTTGATCACAGGACTTAGGCTAGCCGTACAATGGAAATTACAAGAACTACAAGTATATGGCGACTCACAACTGGTCATTCAACAAGCAACTGATGAATATCAGACCAAGGATGATAAACTCATGCCATATAAGCAAATGGTGGACACTCTAAAGACATCATTTACTACTATCACTTTTGAGCAAATAACAAGAGATCAGAATCGAGCTGCTGATGCTATGGCTGCCATCGCATCTCTCCTAGATCTTCCACAGAATTCAACACGCTACGAGTTCTTGGTCAAACAGCTTTGGATTCTCGCTTATGATATCCCCGAATCTGAAATGATATATCACCTTGTCGGTTCTGAATCCCCATGGTATGGTGAGTTCTACACCTATCTCCGTGATCACACCCTTCCTCCCAACCAATCGAATAACCAACGTAAAACCTTCATTCGCCAAACTACTCGATATACCATTATTGTCGAAACCCTATACCGACGCGGTCTTGATGGTACTCTCCTTCAATGTCTGGAACAAGATGAGATAACAAAGGCCTTAGAAGAAGTACATGAAGGAATTTGTGGAACCCATGCAAGTGGTTCGTCACTCGCCAAGAAACTCCTGCGCAATGGATACTATTGGCCATCTATGGAAAAAGATTCCTACTACTTTGTCAGAAAATGCAAGAAATGTCAAGTTCATGGCGACCTGATACATGCACCAGCCCAGGAACTGCAACTAATCACGACACCATGGCCTTTCTGTCAATGGGGTCTTGACCTTGTGGGTAAGATTCATCCATCTTCATCCAATGGCCATAAATTCATTATTACCGCCACCAAATATTTCACAAAGTGGATCGAAGCTGTTCCACTTACCCAAGTCATCGACAAGCAGATCGCCTCATTCATCCTCAACTACATCATCTGCCGGTATGGTGTGCCCATGTCCATCATCACAGATAACGGTCTTCCTTTCAAAAATCAGGATGTCCATGAACTTTGTGAGAAATTTCATATCCAACATCGCTTTTCCACTCCCTACTACCCACAAGGCAATGGTCAGGCTGAAGCATCCAATAAAAACATATTGAGGATCTTAAAGAAGACAGTCAATGATGTCGGTCGTGATTGGCATTTTCAATTGAATCCAGCACTATGGGCATATCGAACTAGCATTCGAACCCCTACAGGCGCAACTCCCTACTCATTGGTCTATGGTGCAGAAGCTTTCTTACCTATTGAAGTCGAGATCCCATCACTATGGGTTTCCTTGCACAATCTAATAGATGATGAAGCGTACAGAGTCTCACGCCTCCAAGACTTAGAGTTACTCGATGAGAAGCGACAAGATGGATACAATCACCTCAAAGCCTATCAGCAACGCATGAGTAGAAGCTACAATCACCGAGTTAGATCTCATAGATTTGAGGTAGGTGATCTTGTTCTCTGAGAGAATCCTTGCAACCAACCAAATAGAGAACATCAGGGCAAGTTTGAATCAAACTGGTTGGGCCCATATGTTGTCACTGCTGTATTCGGGTCTGGGGCATATCAGTTGGCTACATTAGAAGGAGAACCGCTCGCAGATCCAATCAATGACATGCACCTCAAATGGTTTTATACCTAAGCTGTACAGAGCATTAGGCTCCCCTGCATACCAGAAAATACCAAAAACATTCATAAAAATGTCCTGAAGAAATACAAAAACATTCAAAAAGAAAAGAAAAATCATGCATCCAAACGGTGAACAACCACTCCGGTGGCCCCTTGGGTAAGTGCAATGGTGAAAACTTGGCAAACAGGTGCCACTTGTAAAAACTATGGCTCCAATATCTTTCAGGCTCATTGCGATCACATTCATGCATCCACACATCCATCCATCTAAACCATGGCTTGTTATTTGATCTGTAATCAAAGAAAGTACTTCATGCATCTTGCATCCCGCTTTGTCATAGTCATGTCTACACTTGGGGGCAATGCCCTTGAATCTAGTTGGTGGAAGTGGATTCTACATTATTGGTGACTCATTGGGTAAAACATTCAAAACTGTTTCACAAAATCCAAAAACATTCAAAACTATTTCACAAAATCCAAAAAACATTAAAAAATGACTCACAAAATCCAAAAACATTCAAAACAATTCAAAATCCAAAAACATCAGAAAACGTCAAAAATCAAACAAAAACATCGCAACACTTTGTACATACTCATCCGCGCAGATACAAAACAAACATTGACATAATACTCACACGATGACCATTTACTAATCAAACCACACAATCAACATCAACAAAATCAGAAATTGTCTTTAAAGGATGCATCCTTCCTTACCAAAACAAAGACAAAAAGTGACGTTTTCTTTGACAAAGAAAATTATGTTAAGCTATCAAATACTTGGTTGGTTTGTGAGTACAATCATTCGTTTATCTGTATCGGGATCTTTCAGCATTATTTTGTATCGTTTGCGCATTATTTCCGATGAAGTTCTGGGGCATGTACTAATGGTGTCTACGTGGGAAGTTCACCAAGCTACGTGATCTTATGCCAAATGCAGTCATAGATCATTACAACTTGCTGACTACAGCGTATACCTCGACCATATGGGCATGAATCATTACCAAGGATCCTTATTCTTTATTCTTTATGTATATACTGTTTGTTTGCAGGTACAATGCTCTTCCTTTGGTTCCTCCTACCTCATCCAAACTGGATAAAGGTTTTTATCTCTTAGTACGGTATGCACTTGTCTCAGGATATGATCAACCTAAGATCAAGGAGGACGATCCAAATCATGCATGAATGGAGATAATCCTTGTTTGTTCTGCAAGCAATACTCTAGTCGACTTGACCCTTATATCAAGTCGTTGGTATTAACTTGCTATATAAAATCCATGTAAGGAATACTCAGGTCATCTTGAATCATTATGTCAAGATGCTTGTATTCTCTTCCAACATTTTAAAGCTCAATGATGAAAATAGAGCACTATGGATCGTCATTTCATCTCATCTGTTTATATCTCGCATTCCGTTGCATATCACTCATCCATTCATTTATTCATATGTAGGCTTTATATGCAAAAGTGACCATTAAAGCTGGTCTTGGATACAATCACGACTGAGTACTCTGATACATCATCAATGCATCATGCAAAGTCTTACAAACCTTGCATTCCTCATGGTCATATCATCATTGCATTTAGTTGCATCTTGCATTAAGTACATTCATGTCATTTTTAACTTCACATTACATATAGTTCATTTTTGACATTAGTTTTCATTAAACATTTGCATCATTACATCAATCATAAATAATTAGATTCATTCGTGGGATCAAATTGTCTTTGATTGTTTTAAATCATTTACTAGGCATTCATTTAGTGTCAATTATCCATCATCATTTCATCATCCTTTATCATTTCTTATTGCATACATTCATTTATAGTTAAAAGGTGCATTCATCCATTTATTAAAAGTATCTTATTATGCTCATTTTAGGATTCGTTCACATTGCATTCATTATCCTCTTTTTTTAATTGCATTAAGGTGCAGTTATTAAAAACCATAAGTTATAGTATCATCACATTATCATTTTTACTTAAATCATATTTAAGCGTTTAGAATCATAAATCCATTTGTTTCCGAACATTGGTTTATACCATTTTATATATATCCATTTTACATATGCATTCATTTAGGCATTATCATATAAAAATTTGTACTTTACATTTTGTTTATCCATATTACATTCATCAAAAAACATCTAGATGCATATCCATACATAAACATCATTCATTCGACCATTGCATTAACATCATCACATAAATCATCTCATCATTATATTACAATAGGAAACACCAAAATCCTGTTCATAAATCATCATAAACATACATCATTATCATGGCATCACATACATAAAGCATTACATCAAAAATCAAATAAATCATACATATATAAACCTGCATTCATATGTTAGTATCCCACATCATACATCATCATAAAAACACATGCATAAAAGAAACATCTCATCAAATGCATACATATACACAAATCCATCTAAGCAATAACTCATCATCGTGCATAAATATCCATACATAATCAACTGCATATCATCAAAATATGGGATCTCCTCATATATATCATCTCATTTATCAGAGTACAATGAAGTCTACAAAATCAGCTACCAAGAGCCATCCAAGATACAGTCCAAAAAAAATAAAATAATGATACAATACATATATGCAAAAATGCTCTCTCAAATGCCACTCTGGCTAGATGTTGTCCCACCACCTCCTCCACCTCCACCTGCTCCACCACTGGTGCCCGCACCACTTGATCCATCTTTCCGTGGAGGCCTCATCGAACCGCCACTCACTCCTGCATCCCCTGATCTCTCCCTCCGTAGAGGACCCATCACACCCCCACTGCTCTGCACCCTCTGCGATCGCTCTGATCTGGCCTGCCACATCTGAGAGTAGCTAAGAGCTCGCTGACTAACTAGCACCACCTGCTCATATAAACCCCACTAGTAGTCTATCTCCGCCTGTGCTCGCCGCATCTCCCTCATCACCTCCCCCGTAGGCCCCTGTGCTCCTACTCCCATCCGGACTCTCTCCTACAGCTCTGCTAATCTCTCCACTGCACTATCCTTCTCCCACAGCACCACCACCAGCTCTGACTCCCGTGCAAATAGCTGAACATCCCTAGCCGCCACCTACGCCTCCAAATCCTCTACTCGGGTCTGCAAATGTGCTATCATGTGATCCCGAAGATCTCCAGTGGCTCCCTCCTCGGTATCCATAGCCGCCTCACCTGTACCACCCTCTCCAGTAGCTCCCTCCCCTCTGTCCATCGGGATCTCCCTCTCCATCCCCCTCCCACCCAGCCGAACTCCTCCCTGTATCAACGGTCCCTGTGCTATCCGTAGAGGCAGTCCACCTCTCCCTCTCCGCTGAACCCGCATCCCCAACCCACCACCACCTCCTCCTCCTCCTCCTCCTCCTCCTCCTCCTCCTCCTCCACCCTCTCCTCCTCCCCCTGCCCTCGGTCCTCGACCTCCTGCCCTCCTCCATCTCCGTCCCCTCTCATCCTCAAAATCTGAGATCGGCTCTGCTAGATCAAATATCCGTAAGATCGGGTGCGCTGCTCGGTACTACGTGTACTCATCTAACACTCCTGCATCCATGACCCTCGGTTGTATATCCCACGGTCTCACCTCTAGCGTCCGAAACTCTACTAGTGCCTGATCATACGGTAGCACTGGCCCCCATGCATACCTCTCCCGAATCACCCGAGCATACTCCCCTGATCCACTAGGCAGTCCCTGCTGTCGTCCAAACTGTCTCAGCACTCTCCCGGGCACCTGTCTCTCCACATGATATGAGGTCCTCCCAATGAGGAATCGGGTCATAAAAACATAAGGCAGTGCCTCTGCATCATCATCCCACGGCTCACACTCCAAGTATGGTCACCATATGACTGCATCCAGATCGTTTAGTGCCCACCGCCACCACTCTAACTTCCCCAGGTGGGGCTGACTCATCATGCCGCTATACATGAACATATACGACTGATCTACTATACGGAATCTCAGACTCACTGGTCGAGTCACTGGTAGGTGCTCCCAGGGCCAAATATGCAGCAGCGTCACTCCCATTGCTAAAGAACCCCTCCCCCGGTAAACCACCTCATGGAGCTCCTGGTATAGGTGGGCCAACATGCATGGCCCCCACGCAAATCGAGTCCCCTCGGTAATCATCATCTCGATCACCTGTCCCCACCCCATGGCCAAACCATGTGATCGCCTGTCTGGACAAAGAAGTCCTCCCATGATACCTGATAAGACTGCTGGAAGAAGCTCATATAATGCCGCTATCTCCTCCCAGGCAATCGAGCCATCATCAATAAACACGTCCTCATCAAAAATCCTCTGAACTGCAAGGGTCCCCCAGGATTTGTCATATGTGACCAGCTCCCCCCGAATCAGAATCCACAGGATGCGCCTAATAACCTCTAGGGTCACTGTCATCTCCCCTTGTACCAGATGGAAGGTGCATGTCTCGCTGTGCCACCGCTCTGCTAATGCTGTGATCAATCTGTGATTCATACGAATCACGGGCATGTGCATCACCTCATACAATCCGGTCGCAGCAATGCAATCAATCTCCGCCTCTGTCAATCGATCCCGCAACCCCTATGTCGCAGGATGTCACTCGCGTAACTGCAACATGCTTATCTCCTCCTGCACATGGACATTCATCAATCATCATCAGTTGTTTTATTTTCAAACTTTCTTAAAGTTTCAACCTAGACTATCAACAGATACTTTGATCCAATATCTTCGGGTCTCAACAGGTAAGCAATCATGGCAACCTAGACTTCAACAGGCATTTATCCTAATGACCTAAGTCTCATCAGGCTGCTATGGTTCAAAACAACTGCCACTCCACATCGCCCTCCATCCATCATTGGCATTGGAAGATTTTCTTCATCCAAACTGGGGCATCTCTTTAACCTAAAACAATAGCGCTATTTTACCAACAAAAGCGCTAGTTTCTCCACAATAGCGCTACAACCCTAACAAAAGCGCTCAATCAGCTATCCAACAACGCTCAAACTATAAATGCGCTAAAACAACTACACAGTAGCGCTAATCAAGATCAATCGCACTCAAACAAGCCCTCAATAGCGCTTATTAATCAATAGCGCATAAACTTGCATAAAATAGCGTTAAAACATTTCAAAAATGCTCAAACAATGGGGCAATAGCGCCATTGCGGCACAGTAGCGCTAGTTCATGGAGAAAAAGCACCAAAACCATAGTTCCAGTGCTCTTGCTCCGACTCGACTTGGACTCAGTAAAACACCTATCAAAAATGCTTAAAAATTCAAAATTCTAATTTACGTACCGCTGGTCCGTAGTCGTCTGGCCGTTGGAACTGTCAGACTCACTCAAATCTGTGCTCGGTAATCGGTATCGGCATCCTGATTGCTGCTCGCTCCTCCAAAAGGTCACTATCAGAGCTTTGGTTTCACACTGGTCGCGGTCACAAATGATCTTGTTTTCACCCCTTTCACCCCATTTATACCCTTCGCCGTCACCATAACTTCCACCAGCTCACCACCGTGGTCCCCGTGAACTTCCCGAGCTCCCCATTTCTCCATTTTACCCCAATGTTCTTCTATTTTTCACCCGTATTGCTCACTTCTTCTCTTCTAACACCCTGCCAATTCTCATTTTTTTTTGAGAGATCGCCCGATTTTTTGAAATTTTTCAGTCCATCTCTCGAGGGGGCATACCACCCATTAAATTTACATTTTATGGGGCATTTCTTCACACCAGTTTTTCTTTCTTTGAAACGACGTGATAAACCGCATCATCTCAAAGAGGGGCAAATGTAGTCACACAAATCTGTCCGGCTTAATTAAATAAATATTCGCTATTTATTTGATTAAAAATCCATTAGCCATCAGTTAATTAAATTAATATTTAATTAATTTATTCCCAAACATTCTTCTATTAATTAAATAAATTATTCAATTTATTTTAATTAATTCATTAAATCAAATTCACAATCAATTAAATAAATAAAATCTATTTATTTAATTAAAATCCCCTTTTCCTCTTTTAAATAAATTAAATAAAAACATTTATTTAAATCATTATCCCCCTCCACTTGCATTTTCCTACAAATGCAACTTGCACACATTTATTGAAATAAATGAATTTTTATTTTAATAAAATCTTATTTTCCCTCACCCACCAAATCCACTTGCAAAATCTAATCCCCTTCTAGATTCTTCTAACCCCTTCCTAATTAGCCTAATCCATCCCCTAATTATTGTCACAATCCTAAGCAAAATGGAGTCACTTCTCAAAGAATTCAAAAGTTTTTGAAAAGCATTTAATGCTTTGTGTGTTCAACAAATTAACCCCCAAAGTCTTCCAAGACCACTAATGGCTCTTACATGACCATTTATGGCTCTTACATAACCATTTATGGTTATTTCAAACTTGTCTCCCCAAACATTTATTGTTTTGACCATATTCATCCTTTTCACATTTGCACAAGAGTTTATCCATTGGATAAAAGCTTTATTCTTTGAATAAAGAGTTTATTTATTCAACTAACCTTGACTTTAACTCCCAAGGTCATATCAAGCATTTAATGTTTATTCCCTCCCCTCTCAACCTATCTCACATTAACACTTGTCATCCTGAGATTGAGTTGAAAGCCCTCACATGGATTTGAAATCATTCAATCCTAACCCTTGTTGAGATTGCTCAATCTCAACCATCCATTGCTCCATTTTCCCTATAAATAGAGCTCATTTCTTCATAATCCAGATCCTGAAAACTTGTATGCATTTAACCTATAGGCATTTTAGAGAGCATTTAGCATAGCAAACTAAAATCTTGTTATTTTGGTTAAAATCAATCATTTTTAAATAACATCTAGTATTTTAGCTTTTCATTTTACATTTTGAGCAAAATACCCAAATCTCAATCCTCCATAAGCATCCATAGTGCAAAAAGCTGCTGAGAGCTACACTATTTTGGAACTTGGAGAGGAGAGGAACAAAGGAGAAGAAGCTAAGAGCATGTTAGGAGGTATTTGGAGATGCCTCATCATATTTGCTTCTTTAGTTAAATATGCTTTCATGTTTTTAGTATCTCTTTTGATATGCCTGTTTAGATTAGTTTTTGATTGATTAACACTAACGGTTTCTTGTGTGTGTTATTTATCTCAGACTAACCTTGTCCATTTTGCAGACCACCAGAATGAATCATAATTATTCCAATAATCCATAGCACAAGAGTTAAAGAGATATAGAATCCTCAAACACACGCACAAACATCCAATGAAGGAAATCTTAATGGAAGAAGGCATCAAACCACCTAACCATGTGGAACCAAAAGGTCCACCCCCTGTGCTCTAGAGAATGACATAGGGTGCCACACACACTCTAAACGTAGGCCAATACCTAACCTCCAAGGGACATAAAACATAGGCAACAACAAACATTTGAACATAAACATAAGCAAATACACCAACAAGGCTTGACCACAAAGCACAAACTCACCAGAGGCTACCATCAAAACACAAAGGCTAAGGTAGTAGGACACATATAGGGAAGAGTGTCATCACATGCTATCAACAAGGGTTATCCAAGCAGTCTCCAGACCTTAGCACCCATCAACAAGGCTTATCCTAGCAGTCTCTCTCTAGACCTCGACCCCTGAGTGATACCCATGTGGAACCAACTCAACCTTTCGTGAAGACAAGGGAATATACCCATGTCATTAAGGCCTTCCCAATCTCATCTCGAGCCTATACTAGCACTAGAGGGGCACCACAATTATCTTGTTTAATGTGAGAACTACCCAAACCCCTAAATTAATTTATAAAGATTATCATTTGATTACAACAACCTTTAATGAGATCTCCTAGCAGCCACTTGAGGGCCCCAACACCCACTTAGAAGCCACTCCCACTATCATGTTCCTAGTACCTGGGCATAAGCATAAATATAAAGAGCTCAAGAGAATTTCATAATACATCTCAACAAAGGTTCCATACCAAATCTGAATCATAATAATAATTTCTAATCCATAATGCCATATTCCAATGTTCACATGCAGTAATCCAAATATGATTCCAACAATTCATTTGCAAGGCATATACACCATATATCAAAATCCTCAAATCCAATATCAAAATCTGAAAAAATAAAATAAAATAAAATAAAAATAAAAATAAAAAAATCATCACAAGGAGTCACAAAATTTCAAAAACAAGCCTCTAGTTTGGCCCAACTTGACATAGAACTCAGAAAACAACTGAAAAAGTCTAAACAACGAAACAATGCTTTTGTGGAATATTCTGGCGCATACACTAATCATTTTGGCACCTGTACCAATTAGTCTGGTTCTTTTGTGACTCATTTTAGCGCATATAACACATAAAATAATGCATACATAACATAAAGTAGCACTTTTAGAACTCATAATGGCGCCTTTGTAACCCAGAATGGCACATACATAATGCAGAACGACACAATTGTCAAACAATTTAGCACTTACAGAAAAAAGATTAGCACATACAACTCTTTTTATAGTGCATTTACCATAGAAGGTTGAAATATGACTCAGAAAGAATTAAAATTGTTGGCTAACATAGAAAAGACTTAGAACACAATTTTGAATTTGAACATAACAAAAAAGGGCATTTAACAACCAAGAGTATGATTCAATAACTCTACGTAAACAAAAACACAATTCTCAAATACTAATCACAAGCTAACCAAGTATTGAAAGTTAACACAGAGACATCAACCAAGATCGACTCATAAAGCTTCAAACAAGCTACAACCTCAAGGAAAATAATTCAAGTCCCCTTTCTTCCAATTACAAAAATGGAAAGGGTGAAACACAGATTGCAAACACATCACACTCCCAAAGGAAATGATGCAGAATCCTTCCATTCAATAGCACGTGCAAAGAAGGGTACAAAAACTCAGAATTCTCAAGAATGCACAAACATGCATAGCATTCAATATTTCCTTTCGAAGGCACAATACATAGATAAAATAGGATTCATAACCACCAACCTAGATAACACTAAATGGAAAATGAAATTGCAAGAGAGATGAAGTACAACAAGTCTGAATGTCAAATAATCCATAATCCGACAACTCCTCCCACACATACACAACAACAATGCAAATTCGAAAACAACTCCAATCCTCAAGCATCCGTGGAAAACATATCCAATACCCAAAATAAAATTTCCAAAACTCTCCCAGGAAAACTTCACGACAATCCCATTCTTCCAATATTTTCAATAACAATAATATTCATACCCCCATCACAGCCAAGAATCCAAATAATAAAAATATTAATAATAACAACCCCTCCCAAAAATCGAGAGAAAATGAATGAATTAAATAATAATCTCCCAAAGACCAATCATAAAATGAGGTAAGTAAACAAATAATAAACAAACAAATAAATAAATACTTTTATTCAATCAATCAATAAATGAATGAATGAATGAATAAACAATAACAAATAATTAAATTAATTAAATGTATTTATAAACTCCAATAAATAAATATTTATATCCATACTAACCATAATAATTAATAATTAATAAATTACCACAACTCATAAAATCAACCCAACATAAGAATTGAATAAAATACCACATAACACAACTCTAGCCAAAACACTAGGACTAACAAGATACCAACTAAGCCTAGAGTATGATAATACCTCATGTCACATCTGATCAACTTGCCATTGGGATTAGAGACACAATCAGACCAATGAAACTAAGAGGAGTCAATGTAATGCCCCGCCAGGAAACCCTGAAGGGATAAAGCTAAAACATAAGAATGGAGTGCACATAATTTTTTTTATTTTTATTTTAAATTTAAACATAGCACAATGATACAATGAGATATCATAAGTTCAAATAACACAATGGAAGACTAAATAACACCTAAAGAGTTTCCCAACGTGATTACTTAATTCAACATTTAACTCAACTCACGCTTAATTAATCCAATTAAGTTGATTAACTTAATGACATGATAATACTTAAAACAAGGATAATTTATTTCAGTAAGTTAATATTATAGATAACATGATAAGGTTCATCCATTGAGGTTAAAAGTATAGATAGCATGATTAGGTTCATCCAATAAAATTTAACCATACATTAAGTTCAAACTTTTATTAAAACATAAGTCATGCATCTAATTTTCATTGCATACTTTAATTTCATTATCAACAACTGATTACATTCCATTAATCAAATCTACATTCTCTCATGATCCAAATTACTGCATTTAAATAAGATAACTACATACATGCATTTAAGATTAACTTTATCTAATCTACATTTTACGTTCTAACATAATGCCATCCATACATGCTAAATTAAAAAGAAACATACGAATGTAAAACACCACATAACACCTGAAATGATATCGGAGTTCACCCCTAGTGGGCTACATCTATGGGTCTGCTCAAGTGCAAGACCCATCTGATAATTAAATAATAGAGAAGAATACACAAGGTCACATCATTTACAATCTTGCCATCAAGGCGAACATAACCAATAATACATACAACCACATCGGTCAAATAAATACATGAATGATCCTTGAATAGGAAAGGATCCAACTAAACATAATAAGAAGCAATTACAAAAGATCAACTAGAGCATTCGCGAAACTAAATCTTCGCAACCCATGGTCTAACATGATATCATGCTCTCACAGGGGCATAAACATCAGGACGACTCCTCAACAATGCTCCTATCAACACAACAACACACTAGCAAACATAAGGGACAAGTGTCATCACATAACCTGGTATGGTTACTATGGTAGGTCTTCCTAGGCGCTGACCCCATCCACTGGGTTACCCTAGCAACCTATTCCAAACCTCTGGCCCATCCAAGCCTCATGTGGACCCACACATCCTTTCGTGAAGGCAAGGATGATGGTTTGCCATTTCAAGCCTTCTCACTGCATGTCGAGTTTGTACTAGAACTCATCCCATACGTGAGGCACAATTAACTTACTCAATGATTCATTAACTAACTCTCTAATATGCTATTAGGTTATCACTTATTAGACACACTTCTGATGGGTTACCCAGCAGCCACTTTGGGAGTGGCCCCCAATCGAAAGCCACTTTCCCATATCACACTAGACCATAAACCAACAACTCCTAAAACTTAGGAATACACAAGGTCAAGCATACGGAGTTTCAAAATGATAGGAATACCCACTTGGTCAAACAAGACTTCATACGAGGTGCACTGACTGACGATACTCTCTCTAGAGACCTGACCAGTGATGGTCAACCACAAACCAACATTCAACACCCGCATAAAGGACATGACCGAATACAAACCATCACATGAAAACAGTAAATACTCGAGATCAAGGACATAAGCAGGTATCCAAATCAACAAATGACAATAATCAACAATCACAACCAAGGACTTGCCATTTCATAAGCAAATGTGAATACAAAGATTTAAACATGCATAGGCATATGCCGGAAAAGACAATCTTTTTCCATATTGATTAAACATTAAAAATCAATCTAGTTTTCTAAAGGATCTAAGTTTGATTGCAGTTATCTACCTCATCTAGGTACAGATCGTTCATGGTTTTCTAACTCACTAAGTTCGTTTGCATCAAAACATAACATAAATACATCATTATGAGTTTTTAAACCAAATTCACATCAATATAATTAAATAAGCATTAACCGTCTAAATATGATATTTAATCTTCAAATTAAACATCATTGTCATACTGGTTCGAAAATAATTTCTCCAAGTTCATCTTTTCCAGAACCAAGTTACACTTTTCAGATTAAGGAAATATACATTTAAAGGAACCAAAAATAGATAAACATTTCCCAAATCCACAAATTACTTCCTTACACACATATAGAAAAATACAAAAATTAAATATTAATTAATATATATTTATTAATTCATGATTAATAAAATATAACCAATTAATAATTAATAACAAAAGTAACAAATTAAGTATTTAATTAGAAAAATATGCATTAATAACAAAATAGAATTTGAATATTAATTAATGTATATTTACCATTATACAATTAATTAATAACAAATTAATCATAAATTATTAATTAATGACTAAATTTAATCATAATTAAAACTTTATTTAAAATTAACTATTATTATAATATTATATTTTTTTTCCTTAACAAATAAAAATATATAATTTTTTTTTTACAAAAACCCAAAAGAGGGGGGGCGAGGTACCCACGTGGGTTGGTATCTATCAAGAGTATCATAAAAGAGTGTGATATGGAAGGGCACTACATCTCTTACTTAGTCCTCTAGGTATAAACTAACTACATAAGATATCTTTAGGGTACAAATCTGTAGATTGTATTTCCCCATTTCTCTTGCTAACAATTTCCATCACCAAATTTGACAAGGAACATAAAAAGTGTTATGCAATGATCCTCTATTTTCACTCCGACGCAATGTGACTATGTCATAATCATATTGAGCACATTCAAATGGTCAACCATATAACCACTATCATCCATTTTTAATATGTACAACTTCCTTTTAGGAAAAGTTTGTTAACTAGATATTTAGCCTAATACAAGTTTCCTAACTGTGTCCAAGGATTTTGTGTAGTGGTTTTTTCATATACATTTAATAACACAAAATTTTCCAAGAAGAGCCTAATCAATCCATTCACCTTTCTATTAAATATATCTTTGTTAGTTGTGATATTACATTGTGTTTGGATTTAGATATAGCATCTCATGGATCTCTATCTACAAGCATATCATCCATCTTGAACTTCCATAACTTAAAGTCAATGAATGTAAATATTTTTATCTATATTCTTGATGTGATTGTCATTTTCCTACAACAAGATCTGCTTCTATCTAAGCTCTCATTTACTCCAAGACTAGTACAAAATACCTTGTCACTAACACCTATGAACCAAGGTTATTAGGATCTTATACCAAATGAATGGAAGCATGATGTAGAAATTACTATCTATACTAATCGCGAGGGGAGGAATGTGCAAAAATAATTAATCTCATAGTTACAAAAAAGAATACATGTGAAATATTATACCATAATGAGATGATTTATACAAGGAAAACTCTTTTAGGAGAAAAAACCTAAATTCTGAAGTAAAACAATTTGCATTATTTGACAACAATGAGGTTAGACTACATGTCTCAAGCTATGTATTTATAGGAGTATCGCCAACTTTCAAGTTCTATAGAAATTATGACAACTTAATAATAGTTACAAATCAACCATCTAATTCAATAACATAAGGCCTTAATATATAAACAATTGTAATCCAACAATTTATAAATAATTTTCAATATAATGGACTCAAAATACAAGCCAAATAGTCACATACAAAAGATACCTCATGACATGTGTTCAAAAGTCCAAGTGTGATTCTAACAGCATAACAATACCTACAAATCATCTATCCAATCCACTATTTTAAAGCCTTGATAATTATAAAATTGTAAACCAAAGAACCATCAATGGTTTTCAATACAATGGACTTAAAATACGAGCCAAGTAATTGGCATACAAAAGAGATCTCATGACATGTGTCAAGTAGATACAAAAATCTTTCTAGAAGCTTCAAGACTTTTAACTTGAACTTGGTCATCTAACCTCACTAGAGGACAAAAAAAAACCACCAAAGGACAAAAGAACAACCACTTAAGTTCAAAAAAGACAACCAACTTCTTACATGTCATTGTAGATTCTTTCTTACACCTCTTAAATGTTATAGATATTATAATTTGTCATATTTTATCACCTAACTTAGGCACCTTAGTTTAGCTTCATTATCCATAAAAAAATGCTCTATGACATTTATCAGATTGTCATAACATTGATCAAAATCCTCATGTAACTTCCCTAAATTATGATCTTGCATGTAAGAATGTATCATAAATACCTCTCTTACAATGTCATACGATACTCTTACATCATAATAGCATTATATCTTCTTGCTTCTTATGCACTTCCAAAAGTATAAAAGATATAACTAATGCCAATACAGTGGACACCCCATTTCCCATATGAGACCCCCAAAAATACAACTATTAAATAGAAATGAACACCAAGATGTAATGTCAAGACAACTTTCCTAATAACCCTCAACAAGTTCATTGATGCCTCTAATGGTATGTGGACCTTGGTGCTTAAATCTCATTGGTGGGCATCCTTGAGGACAATACAAGGAAGGACACCTATAGATATATTTATCAACATTGTGTGGTGCTATAATTTGTAGTCACTAGCTCAAGTTGTGTAGAACCTTTAGCAAAATCAAAAGAGACAATGCACTTTTTTTATATCACGTTGCTCTTATTCATGTTAAGTCACACTTAGGAATTTTCACTCACATGTCTCCCATGCTCCATCATAATTACTTGATAGATTGCTTCTTTTGAGTTTTATGAAACCTTTTTCATTTTCAAAAAAGACATCTAAAAAGGAAAGTTGCCTTTAAACAAGTGAAAATAATCAATTAAATAGACGTGAATTGTGGTGGATAGGTGTCCTACCCATGATCCACAATCTATTTCATGTAATTGTTGTTGTCTTACATCATTGTCATGTTGAGAGAAAATCACCTTAGAACATTTTGTATTAACTCTAACGCAATGAATTACATAACTTATCACTACCTTCCCACACAAACCTTTACTAATCTCTCATAGTTTGTTTGTTTACCATATTAGAGAAATTGAAAAGAAAAAAATTCAACTTTGCAAGGCCTCAAACAAGTGATGCATTTCTGTTGTATATGTGCCTATTAAGTATAATTTACAAAGGGAAGCCAAGTTGCTTGTCCATGAACCAACATACATGACCAAACAAAAATGAAATTTCAATAAAGCATAGACAACTCTCTTGAATTTATTGTTGGTTTAAAACACTATCATGAAGCCAACTATAAGTCATTTGTTCTCCTTTACATTCAACTAATGATAATACTTCTATAATATATCCAACACAACTTTGTATGGGCGATAAATTCATGAATAGGGAGAAGATTTGTAATGTTCCAAGACAATAAAACAATACAAATTTGATTGTCAACCTTCCACAAACCCTTGTTATTTGAACAACACTATCGACCCTAGCATTCACTCAAATCTTAAATAACTCAGATTAAAATTATTGTTTAGGCATAAACCATATCATTAAATTTCGAACAATAAATAACAAAACTAACTCTTGATCTTCTTATTATTATGAAAAACAAATAACATTTGTAATTCTTAATCTGTCACGCGCCGTTATGAGGCCAAGAGGACTTAAACAACAAAAAACAATGAAAAATGTGAATAGTTTTTTTTTAATAGAGATAACATTACATATGCAAGAGAGACACATCCATTGAGATAAAAAGTGATACACATTTAACAACTAGCATTCGTCCTCAAGGCCCCATAACAATGTAACTCAAGGTTGAACAACATCCAATACTCATCAAGAAACAACTATACATAATACATCATCATTCATTACATAAATATAAGATACAAATTACATTGCTGAAGAATGTACAAATGAACATCAATACATTACAATGGATCCTCAAGATACAAATCTCCAAGAGTCCCAAGATGGGATGAATACATGAATCTGGTACAATAATAACAGTCTTCAATCTTCTCGCAAACCTCCTCTAGCATGCTACGGAAAGAGCCAAAACCCAATGGGTGTGAATAACACTCCACCCAACCATGTGGTACCAATAGGTCCACCCCCCATGCAAGGAGGTATCAATCGGATCCACAAGGCGGAAGAAAACATGCAAAGGTGCCAATAAAGAACCACAAAAGAATCCACAAGGCTATACTCACATGAGACTCACAAGAGAATCCACCAGATAGAGTACACATGAGGCTCACAAGAGAATCCACAATACATGATACACAAAAGGCTCATAACAATAACATCACTGGAGTCACAAAAGACAATAACAATCTTCTAGAGGCCCAAGGAAATCCACAAGAGGATAAACAAAAAAAGTTAACCAATCGCTTTCGGAGGCTCAAGCAAACCATGGAAGGATAAAAGATTCAAGTTACCACTAGGTAGAAATAGGGAAGAGTGTCATCACTAGGTTGTCATAAGTTACCCTAGTAGGTCTTCACTAGGTCCCAACCCCCATCCTGGGTTGCCTTGGTAACCTCTCCCAACCCCCAACCCCCATACAAACACTAGTGGCCCACACCAACCTTTTGAAAGGACAAGATTGATGGAAGCCATTCCAGGCCCTTCTCTACTTACCTCAGCCCTAAACAAGCACCTGAGCGTAAGAGAGGCAGCAAGAATTAATCTTTATTAATGTTATCTAACTACCCACCCAAGTTCATTAATTAATATTATCACTTGATTACAAACTCTCATTGAGTTACCTTGGCGACCACTTTGGGTCCCAACCCCCAATGAAAGCCACTCCCCTAAGATTGCACCTGAGAATCCAAGCAACACCACGGATCAACCAAAAAAACAGGATGGTGAAATACCAAAAACCATAGCAAGGTTTGCCTCTCTTGCTAGAATAAGATAACAACTTGCAGTAACCAAGGCAGGCTGGGAAACACAATCCAACATCATAAACATACAAGACAAGAACAATTGAAATCAAAAGAGTAGCATGACAAAACAATATGGGGGCCACAATAATCCACCCCAAGCCTTTGGTAATCAAATGCATAAAACCACACATCTGAGCATCCCCACAAGAAGACAAGAACTATAACAAAAGCAAGGTCTCATTATGACAAATACAAACAAGCTCATTTCAATACACCAAAGAGACCATAATACATCAATTGGTTCAGCATAGATTCCACTTGCTCAATTTACTGACATCATGTTATTTTACAACATTGTGATCCATTCCTACAAATTTTCTTTTTATGAAAACATACATACATATAACTATCCCTAATCAGATTTAACTACATAAATAATTAATCAATGAGAAAGCGTTTATATAAATCTATCTACAATCATTCTTCACAAACTATAACAAATTTCTCAAATTATCCCTATTTAGCAAAAGAAGGTGTCCAATTCACAAATATGTCTCTATACTCAAATCTATTAATTTTTATTTATTTGTTTGTTTAAACAATTATCTAAATCTATTCTTGATAACTAGCCATTTAATGTTGAGCTTCATTTATCCAAAATAAACTTTTTAATCATTTATATCATCATATCAAATAATCTCTAATTCCAAATATAACTACTCTTAACAATAACCAAATATATTCTTTACTCAAGTCATTAACCAAACAAAATATTAACTTCATTCACTTATTCTATCAATACCAAAATCCTAACTATAATTATCCAAAATATAACTAATTTAAACCATTATGCTACCTTTACAACACAATCTATTTATTCCAAATTTGTGAGAGATATATTTATTTAGCTAAACATTGAATCAACATCAAGCATATACCAATATAATCACATTTCTATAATAATGAATCGATCGCCTAATATATATATATATATATATATACTCAACTAAATGTTTATTCAACAACAATATACCTCTACATATGAATCTCCATTATTAAATAGAAGAATTGATTTGACACACACACATATACACTAAATCTGATTTGCAAATCTTTTATATAAAAAAATTAAGCTAATTATATACTTAAAAGAATCTAATTTTATTTAGTAAAAAAAAATAGTAATTCCAACTAGTATTTACTTTAATTTAGGAATGAAATCATTCTTAACCAACCCCTAGCCATTGTTGTTGATAAACCCGACATAAGCTCTCCTCGGCTGCCCGAAATTGGCTCCTGTAATAAGAAGAATAAAAAGCATCATTCGGAGGATGCTAAAACCCCTAAGAAAGTTAGACTTCAAGAAATTGACTCTGATGTGGAGATTACGAATGAGGCTAACAACCCCCGCCGCTCTATGAGATTGGCCTCCAAACCCACTGATAAATCCTTAAGGGACTCCTCCTCATCCCATGAAACTGGGAATTCCAACCCTTTTGACAATGTGGCCCCGTTTCAATCTACCTTGACCCCCCACTCTGTCAGCTCCACCCACGCTTCTGAGAGTCCAAAAAATTCCATGAGTTTGGAGGCTGGCCCAAAATCCCAGACCAACTCTCTGTCTCCTACTCTCAGGTTCAATAAGATGATGGTGGTGGAGGAAGTGAGCAGCATAAAGGAAGAAGGGGACAGCAATATGGCAGAATTGGGTAAGAAAGTGGAGGGTATGTTTGAAAACTTGCAAGAAATCACCAGCAAAATGGAGGCCATTGAGAACAAGTTGCAGGACGTCTCCAGGTTTGCTCTGAATGTTATGCACTGCTTGTCGACCACTCTGTGTCTTCTGCAGGAAAGCACAATCAAAGGCAAAGGAAACGAGGACGAAGACTATAGGGACCTCTTCAAATTCCTCACCAAGGAATGGGCTAGGAAGCTCCTTCCCAAGAGGAGCCATGGAGAAAAGAAATAGTTGTCTTATATGGTTTAGATCTCTGATTTTTTGTTCGGCCCTAGTGGCCTATCAGCTTATAGTTTTAGTTTCTGGTTATGCTTGAACTTAACTATATGTTGCCCTGTGTGGCATACTTTTATTAAGACTTTTATTTACCTAATTAATATGTGTAGAATGATTAAAGTTTTTGATAGAGGAAAATTTTTGGGGGTTGTAATTCTGTTGCTCCTCTGCTGACAGTTGGCTTGCCACTATTTTTATTTTTTTGTACCTGGGTCAGCCCCCTTGTTTTGACTGCTTTTAATATTAAAAAACATACAAAAGACATATCTAACAGATATTAATTAATACAATAAAAGAAAACACTTAAAACTCATATCTACAAGATATTAATTAATAAAATAAAAGAAAACACTTAAAGTAAATAAATCTCCTTTATTTGATTACTTTCCACGTAGTCTTTTAAGTCTTTAGTAAAGTATTAATAAATTTGAAGTCTCAAAGATATTTCACTAAAGAGAAAACTATTCCCTATTCTTACTTGACATCTACCATAACTTCTTTTTTTTGGTGGGGGGGGGGGGGGGGGGGGGTGGAACTACCCGTGGAAGAATATAAGGGTAAATGGGTGGTGGGTTGGTAAAGGTTAAAAGGCAATACGATCAATTCGGGTTGGCTTTAGTCACCCAACTTTTGAGAAGATAAAAATATATCATAAAACACAATAAAAACACAGAAGTATCCTGAAGTAGCTCTCAGAACGGTTGCATGGGACAATGAACAAAAGATCCAAATTCTTGGAAGCTTTGTGGCACAATCCATGCCTCACATCATCTCATTATTGAGCTAATGTAACGGATCTTCATGAAGGCAACCATATTTAATGTCGATGATTTGATTTGATTGATGTCATTCCAAAAGATTACACATCGACGATTAAATAAGTTTGTCTCTAAGTGTGAGGAACAGACGAAAGGAAATGTTCAAAGAAAACAAGAGTATATTATAATAATGTTATTATATTACTACAATGAATAGAAGTGTTCTATATATATATATATAAATCATAATTGAAAGAGCTATCGTACCAAGCACAACAGCTAAACTAAAGTATATGGATGATAACTCTCGGTAGAAGTTCATAGCCAATCAGGTAAAGGAGAATGGACTGCAATACAAAAGGGAGGGCATACAGAATACAACAACATGCCATCAAAGTAAACGGTATTCGGCAAACCAAACAATGCATGCATAAAACAATAAAACATAGCATACGGGTGCTAGAGGAACAAGGCAAAGCGATGAGATTCCAGGGCAAACAATAGTAAAACAAGGATTCCAACCACATTGATCAGGCGACTATTATAGGACACAATGTGTAGCCAAAGAGGTGTAAATAAACAAAGACAAGGCCAGCCAAAGACAACCAGATAGATCAAGGGTGCAAATGGTAAGAGGACAGATGGTTTCTACATGCGAAATGAGACATGCTAGACAATATCAAGAGAAAGATGGCAAACATGCAATAATACACAATGACAGTCCCTGAAAAGATGATTACCAAAAGAAACAATATCATAACATAGAGCAACAAATACATGGGTCCAAAAATGATTTCCACAAATCGGTTATCGTGGGGAAATGTTGAACAAGTGAAAATGATGGATCAAGGTTCTCACAGGAAGAAGAAAGGAGCAATGATCTGAAAGGTGAAAAACGATGAAGACAGAGAGGGGTCTAAGACCCTAAATAAAACCCTATTTTAGACAATCCTTTTTTTTTTCTTCAGATAATCTTTTTTTTTTTCTTCTTATCAAATAAACCATTGACAATATTTTTTTTATCAAGCTAAAAGAAAATTTTACATGCAGAAATAAATCTGAAACCCTACCTCTAGAACGCTTTCTGAAATTCATGCACAAGAATAGAGGCATGAATCCTCAAGAGCACCTCGACTGCTGTAACCAAAAGCCAAACACACACCAATCCAGAAACTTTGACCATAAATTCCAATCCCTTTTCTCCGATCTCTAAGCTAAATTCAAAATATACACCATTGCATTTCCCCAAAAACCAGGAAGATTTTCATGCACAGAGCCCTCCTCAATTTTCTTCACAGTAAGAGCCTCCCCACTATCCCCCAAAAAAGAAAAATGAAATAAATTCTCAAAAAGTAACTCCCAATGCATGAGAACTCCCTGTTAATAAAAATTTGAAAACAATTAAATATAAATCTTTTTAAAAATTAATTTCTTTCATCACCATAAAATGCCAAGCTTTATGCCTTAATTTCCAAAATAATTAATCATTTACAACAAGGATAATATTAAATTGAATTAATTTAACTTAATCTAGCCCAAATTGAATTTTGTTAATTAAATCAATAATCAAAATATACTCAAGTACTACTTGTTTATAAATTTAATCTTTTTTTGCAATGATATTTAATTAAACATTAACCAAGCTCTAAAATGACGGATTGCAAACTAACATGGCATGACGACAACAAGGACATGACGGGCAAATACAAAGCTAACTATGACCACAAGGATACTTGAAAGGAAACTCGTTCCATAGGAATAATGGTTATGGTTAGGGTTTGACTGATATCTCCAGTATCCACTTTACCATTGGGTTGGAGAGCACGCTCAGACTTGAAGGTTCAGGTGGAGTCGATGCTAGGTACCTGCAGCTACATAAGAAAACTTTTAAACATGCACATATAATCCATATAATAACATACCATGAAATGGAAATGGAAGCGACGTAGCTTTCCCGTAAAAAGCAGTGTGGCGCTTTTCCCTTTCACCCAAGCACATCAAGGATAAAGCACAATGTATATCAGAACAATTAAACACCGATAAATATAGTTACTTAAACCTAATATCACATACATAATCCACCTCACTAATCATCTAACTATCAGAGCATGAATAACAACTTACAACCACGTCAACAAGTAAATCGTCAATCCATAAAGCATATACCAAAGATAGCCACATAAACTACAACAAAGGTCATCCAAAGTCAAACTATGTTGAATCAAGTCTAATCAAGGGAGGGGCATCAAATGATCTCTTTCTTATTATAATAATGGTTCTATTACATTCAAAATTCTAAAATATCATTAACTACAACAACACTAGAAATTTTAATCAATACAATACAACTAGATTCTACATCTAATGAAGCTCAAATACAAATTATAAATGAGCTCGTCCATGAGAATCACTGGGGTTTTCATCATAAGATTCTCACTCAAACATTAAATTCTCAAAATTAATTTTGAAAGGAATTTGATTAAGTGTAGATGATGATGAGTTGAGATATTAGCTCCTTTTATTCCTAGAACTCATAAGTTTTTGTCACGTTTTAATTTGTATAATGGGATGGTAATGATGTATTAAAGTTTGACTATATGCATTTTAGATGTTAACTGAACCCATTAAATCATGTTTTGTCTTTTCTAGTTATTCTTGTTGGCGTGCCAGTTATTCCTGCAACCATGTGAAATGTTCATCTTGCCATACAGATTGTCATAAGCGATATCGTGTGTGAAATGAATAAGTGTTATGATTAATTAAAATAGATATGTATATGCTTGTATGTTCTCTCTTTTTAATTGCAGGAATAAATGATATGTTGCGGAGAAGGTTGTCCTATCACGTCGAGAAGGCAGTTTGAGATATTCAAGGGGGTGACTAAAAGTTCAAATCAGCGAAGAGGATAATGACCGTGAGGAACGAAAGAGGAGTAGCAGGGCACACAAGACTCATTTATGTCTGATGTAATGCCCCGCCAGGAAACCCCTATGGGTTTAAATTAAAAACACTCAAATAGAGTGTAAATTTTTATTTTTATTTTTTTATAATAATTAAGAGTGTTAATGAAGAGGTTACAATATTAAGATAAATTGAAGTTAACTCAATTCATTATTAGACACGACATTAAAATACAATGGGGATTATCTGTCAACTTAGATATCACAGCGGAAGGCTCAACCAATCCTAAGGAGTTTCCTAACGCGATTACACAACCTTACACCTAACTCAACTTGCGTCATTAGATCCATTAAACTGGATAACTTAATTACGAGATAATGCATAGCCCTTGATTAAATATGTGTTCAACGGTTTAACACCTTATATCTTTAGGAGGCGTTCAATTACTTTGATGGTTAGGAGGCCATTGAGGAGATTATTTATTCATCGCACTTTAATTCATAATTACTTTAAGAGGCCCCCAAAATGGGCTCATGAATTCCATACCTTGGGTTGTGGTATCCATTCACAATTGATTTCATCCTTTAATGTTTTAAGAATATGCCTAATGAGGTTCATTCATTCAAGGTTACACTATGATTAGTAAAGCGAGGGTTTCATCATTTGATTTTAAAATATTCACCCACATTTGTTATCTCTTTTTTTTTTATATTAAAAGCATGGTTAATGAGAGAAATTTATTTCTTAAGGATTAACCACAATTAATAGAGTGAAGTCCCCTCATTTGGTTTCATGCATATTCAACTAATGAGTTGTAGTGCTTATATGAAGGGTAAAAATTATGAGTAGCCATAGATCTCATTTGAATTTTTAATAATGCAATAAATGGACTAACTTCATTAAGTTGGATATGCATTAGAACCCCCGAGAGCATCCTTCAATTTAAAGTATCGTTAACGAGATTACATTCATCATTTCAAGGTTTGAATAATCAGACCATAGTGATGTTCTTCAATTAGGATTAGAATACAATTATCTTTTTGCATATCTCATCTTATAAACGAAGTTAATATGAGATGGTACATATATTAAGATTAAGGTTTAAATAACTGTACCAAAACTTCCCTTTTTAGATCCATTTCAGCATTCATAAGGGATTCGTTATTTAAGGTTACAAATATAGATACTAGTTGAGTTCACTCTTGTATGAAATTAATCTGATAAAGAATATTTGTTAGGATTAAAATGTAAACAACTAAGTAATTTCATTCGATAAAGTGAATTACAACTAACATGGCGATGTTCATTTACAAGGGTAAGAAGGTAAATGCCTAAATGAGTTTTCACCAATTATCAAGTTAAATTTCGGTAAGGTTGATTTGTTAAGATTAAACGTATTTGACCAAACAACTATATCCAATATATTGAAACATAATTAACATGACATCTCCCATTCTAGATCAATCTTAGCCAACACGAGGGATTCCTTTTATAAGGATCAAAATATGGATATCTATTTGAGTTCACACTATTATAAAGTTAAACTAGTGAGGTTTATTGATTTATAATTACCACCTGAATTACTAAGTATATTCATCCATTATACAACATGAATACCTAATTGAGTCCACACGGTTATCAAGTTAACCTGATGAGTATTTTGGTTAAAATTAAAATGTGACATAACTTAACCATTTCGTCCAATGTAATGAAACATAATTGACATGGCATGATTCATTTCCTAAGGTAAAAAGATAGATATTTATATGATGTTCATCCTTTAGTTTTCAATTTAAGAATTGTGACATAATTCTTAACTTCATTTCCTTTTTACATCCATTCCATTTATATACTTAATAACAAGTTAAACCAATAAAGTATTCCAACAGGATTCTTTCCACCATTACAACTTAAATTATCATTATCAATTTACTTTTTCCGCAACTTTAATCTCAATATTTAAATACCTTGCCATATTCATAATTCACCACGTTTTACGAATTTAAAAGACTACTATATTTATCCATTTGATTAATGTTATGCACTTAAATTTGATTTCATTAAATTTCCACCATACACTTAAGCAAGAGTATAACCATTCATGGTAACTTAAAATCTTAAAACAAGTTCGCTAAAAACATCACATAACACAGGTATGATCTCGGAGTTCACCCCGGATGGGCTACATCTCCGGGTCTGCTCAACTGCAAGACCCCTTTGGTATTATATAGTTAAAGTTACATATTTACATGTCTTTACAACTCTGCCTTTTAGGCGAACCCATACACTATTCAACATTTACCTCGTTAGATTATTACATAGTGAACCCTTTTAAAAGCGGGCCATTTGAAGCATAATAAAAGAAAACAAATAGACCTAGATTCTCTTGTTGATGATATCCTTACTAGGGCTTGACCTACTTCCAACCAAACACTGACATGCCAAGTCTTACCATTACATAACCAAATTCAATATTAGAAGTTTAATTCAGCACAGGCATTATCGGGTAGAGATATTCGTTATGTCATTTTGCTCTGACGGATAATGTCTATACTTCGGTACACAAACTAAATTAACTCTTCTTTAAAACTTGTATTAAACCACCTTCACTATTTGATCCATGTTAATAATGAGTATTAACCCGAGTACGATGAAATCAGTATGAGATTAAATACTTGTTCATTAGTATAGATTTTCTATATGTTGAATTCTCTAAAATCCAAATATATTATTTGGCAATCTGAGATGAGATAATAAAACAAACATAAAAGAACTAAATTTAGGATTAAATAATAAAGAAGGGCTAAGTATAATTTCCTCATGTTAATTCTAAATTCACTTACACACACACACACACACACACACACACACACACACACACACAGATATATATATATATATATATATATATATATATATATATATATATATATATATATATATATATATATATATATATATATATATATATATATATATATATATATATATATATATATATATATATATATACATTACTCACTGAATTCATACCAACAAATATAATATTATATGCTTCCCTTAATTATTATTTTTTTTTTATACAACAAAATAAATACATAAAATAAAAACGATTTTTAAAACTATGAGACAATGTGTCAACAACAAAAAAAAAAACGTTATTTTTTTATAAGACGCCGAACCCTAGCGAGCTCTATCGCAGGGAACATTGTGTGGCGGCGCCACTGCGGTGCCCGCAGGCCCGCGGCGCCCTGCGGCCACCGCGGCCCCTGCGGCCACCGCAGTGCCGCGGCCACCGGTGCCTTCAAACTGCGAGCGGGAGAGTCCACGGGGGGGGGGCGTGCGGGGAAAAGGCGACGGGTGAAGCGAGCGGCAGTAAGGGGTTGCGTGCGGGAGAAGGGGGAGGAGGAGCGGGTGGAGCTCCGCTCCCCGCCCTCCAACCCCAAACCCTCAATCAAAACCTCCGCCCAGGCCGAAATCCAAATAAACATACGCCCGACAACATATGATAATGTAGGGTTTTAAAAAAAAAAACGCACAGACACAAAATAAGAAGTTCGTTTTAAACGAGCTGAGTTTCTGGGTAACATGATATTTGATGTTAACCCCCTTTTTTTAAAACACAAAACAAGTTTTAACACATAAAGGATATGAGGATTACAACACCTCAAAAATCATTTCCAGATTTATACCAAAATCTCCATTATGGGAGAAAGATTTCCTCACAAATTTGAAATCACAAAATCCATCAAGAATGAGGGTTGATTCAAGAACAACCAAGAATGAAAGTAAACTGAAAAAAACTAAACCCAAATCATTCATGGGTAAGACTATTTTTTTGTATTCCACAAATGAATAAGGTAGTGGATTCGAATCCTACCTCATAGTGCAAATTCCAGGCATGAATCTTTGATGAAGAGCTTCCCCAATCTGCTGCTTCATTGCAAATCCTCCATTTTTCTCAAAAAAAAACTCCCTAGCCAAGAACCCCCAAAAATGCTTACCAGCTAGGTTCCAAAATGAAACCCTAATTTTGTCCTCCTTTTCAATTTCGAATTTAGGGTTTTATTTCTAAAATACAATAAATGAAAATCCGAATGGGAATCATTCATTCCCTCCTTGTTCATTTTTCTTTTAAAATTTAAAAGCTTCTATTTCATATTCAACTCTAATTTAATTTATTGAAAATCAAACTTTTATATTTTATCAACTATACAAGTAAGAAGAAATAATTTCTTTTAAATAATAATAATTTTCCCTTTTCCCTCCAAATGCGAAAATGCGTAATTTATTGCTACCTCCCAAATGTCTTTAAATTTTTCCTTTCCAAAAACGCATAATCTCATTAAATTCATTATTTTAAAATTAGCTATTAAATTAACTCGCTACAACATAATAAAGCGATATTTTTAAATAAATGACTAATCTAATGCAAGAGTTTAATTTATTCAAATTTCTCGACTACAATTGCGTAAATGTTACAAATGCGTAAACGAGCACGCTAACCCAAGTTAGATACCTTAAGCTTACTACATTAATAATTTAAAGCGGTCTCTTAAATTAATGTTTCATCATATAAAGGAAGCTACCCAATTTAAATTTCTAAATTCCTAATGTGCTCGTCTACTCATAAATTTTGAATTTAATACTTAGGATAACAAACCTCACTTACCCCGCGCAAGGCACGCTAATCGAGGAAGTCCTCCAAGTCTCTCGACACGCATCCCAATGAAACGCAAGCCCCACGAATCCACACACGATGCCCACCTAACCATGGCTAAGGCAAGACGAGAGTTATATGACCACTAAATCCGAATTCAAAAGATGAAAGAACATACTCAACCTTGCAAATTCCAAAGGAGATGAACCTTGCCCTAAGCGGTGTTGTACCTGAAATCTCCTGCACCCATGAATTCATACAAGCATGCATATACAATTACATATTCAATGAAGATGTTAGCTCAAGATTTATCACAAGGGTTAGGAACAATTGCATTTACATGAGAATCGATGCAAAAACACAATAATAAGTATGCTCAGTTTATTTATATTATCTAAACTACACATTGCATATCGGTTAATCTACCATTTGAGAATGCCACATAGGAAGTAAATCAAAGTTAAACGGGTTTTAAAAGTCCGACTAGGGTATGGGCATTACATCTGACTTTAGTGGGCATCAATCTTGTAATACCGCCACGCTATATTCTTGGTTGTGGTTCGGTGTAGATCCACATTTTTAGTGGCTTAACTTCGACTGTTCTCCTTAATGAATGTTATCCTCCTCTTTTCATCGATGTGATATTAATTGTAGGAAGTTTCTATTTTCTTTTGAATAAGTGTCTCAGTCTCTTCTTTGAGGTTAGAAAGAAAGAGATGGAAAAAGAGAAGAAGATTTAGAAATAAAGTTGTAGAGTGTTTGAGTTTTCTTTCATTATGAATGATGTATCAACTTTTGAGAAACAATGAATAAAGTTATGTTATTCTGAGCACTTAGAGTTATTTTGGAAGCCTGGATACACTCATTCAAGGGGGCCCACTTGGTGAGTGATCTTGTGCCTTTGTTAAGTTTAGTTTTCTTTTTCCGTTGCAGTAGATGTCCTGGCATTGATTGTTCCTGAAGCCACTGGAAATAGATCCATTGATTGTTCCTGCAGCCACTGGAAATAGATCCATTGATTGTTCCTGCAGCCAAAGCAAACAGAGTAATTCCTATTTGACAGCTTTGGGATTAGTTAGAATTTATTTAAGTGATTTTTATGTTAATGCAGAGTTTTCCTATAGCCATTCATTTGTTTTAATTCTTTCTTGCTTTTCCCAAATAGATTTTAGTTGCTACAGTAATATAGGATAGCTATCACAGGAACTTAGTGCATATATAGTGCAGACCCATTTCAAGTAATATGTCCATGGGTTTACAATCAAATGAGCTTTATTTATGGAGATAGTAACTTCACAGAGTGAATGTCCAAACTTCAGGTTGAGACTTTTAACTATAGTTATTATTCCTATTGATGGAGCAAACATTTTTGGCGTCGTTGTCGGGGATGGTGTCAAACTAAGAACCTGTTATGGTTATTATCTTTTTAGTTTTCAGTTTAGTTGTTTTTGATAGCCCTGATTGTCTAAAGTAATTTTTATGAATCTGCATGCATAGGCGAAGAAGAGATGCTCAAGTTAGATTCCTTCCCAATCATCCTAATCATATAAGACTCAATTCATATGACCCCCCGGATGTAAATCCTTTTGTTGCACTATATTAAATCCCATAAAATTTGAACCCTCCTGAATTTGAACTTCCTGAGAATAGCCTCTATTTTCTCTTTGGACCTCCTGAAGAGGAACTTTATTTAGTGAGTTCTCCCAAAATCCCAATGCAAGGAAATCCACCCCCTGGTGGGAATAATCCACCTCCACCTATGGCACCAACATTTGAGTTCCCTATCTCTGATCAACATGATAATGCTAATCTCAAGAACATTCCAGCTTCTTCTCTCCCTAAATTTTATGGATTAATGACAGAGGACCCAGACACATTCTTGTTTGAGTTTGATGTCCTCTATAGGAGTTTTGATTATACTACAGATGCCCATAGACTCAAAATATTCCCTGCCACTTTGAAAGAATCATCTTTAAGATGGTTTACGAGTCTAGGGAGTAGCACAATCACTACATGGGATGAAATAAAATGATTGTTTCTCATGAAATACAAGGATTATGTAGAGGCACTGACCTCCATGGGGATGATATTTTTAGAATGAAACAGAAAGAAGATGAGAGTCTTGAAGATTATCTGGAGAGGTTTCTATTCAGTGTCAAAAAGTCCAAGCATAGCACTCTAAATGAAGATTCTCTCAAGCTGATATTTTTGAGAGGAATCAGTGATGAATGCACAAATGCTTTGGATCTTATGGGAGGAGGTGACATAACACAATCAATATGGAATGACATTGGACAAATTTGTCAGAAGTATTCCATATATGCTTCTAAGAAAAATAGGTGTTTCAAGCCAGGAGTTTCTTCATCAATGTCTAGTAATGGAGTTTCTAGAATGGAACTTAGCCATTTGTTGAAGGAATTTAAGGAGGATATCATAAACAATATGGCTACTCAACTAGACACACTCTCAGCTAAGAAGAAGCATGAGGAAGCTGATGCAGTTCTTGCAGAATTTTGCCCCCATTGTAGACAAAGGAAAAGAGACTGCAGATGTAAAATGGTTGCAAATCTTGAAGTTCCTGATTTCAAGACAATACAAGGTGATGATGAACACGTTTTCTATGTTGCTCAAAAAAGGCCAAATTTTCGAAGACAAGGTATGCCTCCTGATCCACTTTCTTTTTCTGGTTGTAGTGGAAATTCCTATGCACCAAATAATCAATGGCAATCTCCATATGCTCAAAATTTTGGTAGTTATCCAAATTGGTATGGTCCTCAAGGCCAAGGGCAACATTTTTCCAATCAAACTCCATAGTGGCAGCAACCATGAGGAAATTGGTCTCCACCTTAGGGACCATGGCAACAATTTCAAGGAAATTGGCAACCCGCTCCTCAATGGAGGGGGGTCAATCATGGACAAATCAGTCTTCTGGATATCAACAACCTATGCAGAAGCCACAACCACTTGCAATAATGACTCCTCCTGCAGCCACTACTGTCCTACCTAAACCCACACAGTTCCCCACTCAACCAATATCGAATACTAATAGCAAATCCCAGAAACAACAAGTTTATTCAGCTGATCCTAATAAATACCCAACCTATTCTCTATCTATAAGTGATATTCACCTCAGATCTAGGACAACTTTGCCTATCGTCCCCACCAATTATAGCTGAGATACCAAAAGAACAAGAAATCTCTATTCCAACAATCCCAATACCTCAAAATCAGCAAATACCTCCATTTCCTTAGAGGTTGCAAGCAAAAGAGATTCTTCCAAAACAGGAACAAAGTTTTGATATTATAGATCAGCCGAAACACGTATGTGTTAAAATCCCATCGTTACAAGCTATTAAAGATGTCCATGTGTACAGTAAGGCACTTAGGGAAGCATGTCTAAAGAAGCTTGGTAGAAAGAAAAAAGATCCACAAACAGTGCATGCAATGGGTCAATTGGTTGATATTATGTTAGAAAAAGTTTCAATTCCTAAGTATGTTGATCCTGGTAGCCCTGTTGTGAATATAGTTATCAATGGCACTTAGATAAAGAATGCTTTGATAGATTTGGGAGTAGCCATTAATGTTATGGCAAGGGATATTATGCAGCAACTTGAAATAACTAGTCTTGAACCTACACCTACAGTCCTACAGCTTGTTGATAGTTCCACAGTTCCACCTGATGGTATGATTGAAGATATAGTTATTGCTTTAGATTCTTGGGAATACCCTGCAAACTTTATGATCTTGTCTCCTAAGGCCACATTGGGAGGATATCCAATGATTTTGGGAAGACCTTGGCTTGCTACAACTAATGCATATATTGGATGCCGATTAGAGGACATGACTATCTCATATGCAAATACTACCAAAACTCTAGCTTTGTATTCTCCTACTCAGCCCCAATTTGATCAACAACAAGCCATTTGGCCTAACTTGGGAGAAGAATTTGAAGGAGTTGAATCTGTCAATCACCTTATGATGATTAATAGAGCACCATTCATCCAACTTCATGATGATGACTCAATTCTCTATAAAATTATGACAAATAAATTAAGACAAGAGCAACAGTCGCAAGAGTTAGTATCAAATATTTCAGAATCAGACTTTCCTGCAGCCATTGATATATTTCATACTTTGTTGTCGCAGGAAGTCTTCACTTCTCATTTTTCTGAAGTATCTCAGATTGATCTTACTATCAAAGTGGAAGTTGATTCAAACAAATATTTGAATATCAACAGTAAACTTACAAAAACCCAAAGAGCAGCACTTGTGGACTTGCTCAAATGTCATAAACATGCTTTTGCATGGGATTACAAGGATATGCATGGAATTGATCCTACAGTTTGTACCCATCGTATCTACATAAAAGAATACTATAGACCACCTAGACAGCCACAAAGAAGAATCAATCCTGCATTAAGATAAATAGTTAAAGAAGAGTTACATAAATTATTAAATGTTGGATTTATCTATCCTATTTCGGATAGTCAATGGGTGTCACCTTTAGTGATAGTTCCCAAGAAAGGAGGAAAATGGCAGGTATGTGTGGATTATAGAGCTTTGAACTTGACAACCAGAAAGGATCATTTTCCATTACCATTTGTGGATCGGGTATTAGACTCCTTAGCAGGGAAGTGATACTTCTCATTTCTTGATGGATTCAGTGGCTACAACCATATTCAAATTGCCCCAAAGGATCAAGAAAAGAGTACATTTACTTGTCCTTGGGGAACATATGCATATTTTGTTCTTCCTTTTGGATTATGTAATGCTCCAGCTACTTTTCAAAGAGCAGTGATAAGCATATTTTTAGATATTTCTCAGGACAACATGGAAATCTATATGAATGATTTTACAACCTATGGTTCAGAATTTGAAGAGGCATTGAAGAACCTGAAGAACATTTTGCAGCGGTGTGAAGACTACAATTTATCATTGAATAGTGAAAAGTGCTTCATGATGATGCAGGAAGGTATAGTTCTCGGTCATCATATCTTTATAAAATACAAGTTGACCCAGCAAAAATAGAAGTCATTCAAAATATCACTGCACCGATCGAACAAAAAGATGTCAAAAGTTTTCTTGGTCATGCTGGATATTATAGAAGGTTTGTCAAAGATTTCAGCAAAATTGCAAGCCCTTTATATTCTCTTTTGATCAGGGATATGAAATTTAATTGGACTTCCTCATGCAATGAAGCTTTCTTGAAGCTCAAACAAGCATTAACCCAAGCACCAGTTCTTAAGGGTCCAAACTGGTCCTTACCATTTCAAATTCATACAGATGCATCATATTATGACATAGGAGTAGTTTTGGGATAGAAGATTGATAATTTGGAGAGTGCAATTTATTATATCAGCAAGAACATGCAGGGGTCTAAGCTTAATTACATTGTCATTGAAAAAGAAATGTTAGCAGTTATATATGCACTCAACAAATCAAGGCATTATATAATAGGATGTCTGATATTTGTGCATACTAGTCATACCGCAATCAGATATCTCGTGAATAAGCCTTCAATTATAGGAAGATTGGCTCACCGGTTACTGTTGATACAAGAATTCGATATTACAGTTGTTGATAAACCAGGAAAGTCCAATATGGTTGCAGATTATCTTTCTAGGCTTCAATTGTAGGATGATCGTGCAACCATAGATGATGCTTTTCCAGATGAAGATTTATTCCTTATAAAAGCACACACTCTGTGGTATGCTGAGATTGCCAATTATTTAGCTGCTAATAAAATGTCAATTCATTTCTCTCCTAAAGAAAGAAGATTGTTGGTTGAGAAAAGCTTTAACTTCTCATGGATTTCTGATTGTTTATTTTATACTGGACCTGACCAAGTCATGAGAAGATGTGTTAGAGAGGATGAAACATATGATATCCTTCATGCATGCCATGATGAGCCATGTGGAGGACATTTTGTTGCTAAAACAACAACTCTTAAATATTGAGCACAAGATATTATTGGCCAACATTATATAAGGATGCAACACAATACACAAGGAAATGTGACAGATGCTAGTGCATGGGTAGGCCTACTAGATCTGATGAGATGCCATTATATCCACAAATATTAGTAGCATCGTTTGATAAATGGGGATTAGATTTTATTGGACCAATCGATCCTCCTTCCAATGGAAAATCTTATATTCTGGTATGTACTGATTATGTCACCAAATGGGTAGAAGCACGAGCTATGACACATGCAAGAGATAATAAAGTGGCTGAATTTCTCTATGAAGAAATATTTACCAGGTATGGAGTTCCAAGAGAAATTATTTTAGACCAAGGACCACAATTTACTTCCACATTGATTGCAGCATTGGTTAATGAATACAATATAAGGCATATAAAGTCTACCCCATACCATCCACAAGCAAATGGTCAAGTAGAAGTCACAAATAAGGATCTAGAAGCCATTCTTAGTAAAACAGTAGTTGTTCATAAAAAATATTGGTATTAAAGACTTCCTAAAGCCATTTGGGCATATAGAACAACATGGAAAACACCAATTGGTTTTACACCTTTTGAAATGGTGTATGTGAAAGCAGCAATGATGCCTATTGAGTTTGAACACAAAACTCTAAGAACAACTCTACAATTGAATATGACACTTTCTGAAGCACAAAGAGACCGAATTCACCAATTGAATGCTTTGGATGAGCTGAGAAAGATGGTTGTCCAACAAATAGAACTTATTCAAAATCAGAGAGCTAAGTGGCATGATAAGTACATAAAGGAGAAGAAATTTCAAGTAGATGACTAGGCACTGCTGTATGATTCTAGATATAAGGATACTATGGGAAAGTTGCAGACAAGATGGTTAGGCCCATATGAGATAGAAGAAGTTTTAAAAAATGGAGCAGTTCGCTTGACCACTATTGATCCAGTCCAATTCAAGTGTTTAGTAAATGGTCATCGACTACACCTGTATCATAAGCCTGCAAACAAAGAACAGTTCCTGCAACAATTCACCAGCCAAGATCAAATATCAGTTCCTACAGTAATTGGAGAAGTTCTTACAGCAACTAGAGAAGTTCCTACAACAACTAAAGGAAGCATTCAAGGTGCGGTTCCTATAGCTTCTGCAGGGAACGTTCCTAACACTCAATAAATTCTTTAAGCATCATTTCATAAAAATATTTCCATGTCTTATGGAAATATTATTCTCCGTTAATAATTATTCCTTCCACGTCATCCCACTTCATTTCTTTATCTATCATTTCATTTGCATCACGTCATTTCATTTTACCCTTCTTTTTAGCTAACTGTTTCATGCAGAATTTATTTGCACGACTGCAGGTATGTACATAGATTATTTTTATATTAATTATGCATTTATTTTTTTACTATGATTATTGCCTATTTCAAATCCGTGTACACTTCCCTCTGTCCTTTCCGCACGTGTGGACACGTGTCATAATAAGTTGGGGGGGGTGTTTTATGGTCCGATTTCCAAGTTAAGTAATTATCCGTCCTTGTCAGTAACTTGATTTGATTGCCAACCATCATTCTTTTCAATGAGGCATTCTTTGGTATGAGTGAGCAATGCATTCTGCCGCCGAAACTGGAAGTAAGTAAGGAATTTTCAAACAAATATTTTCAATTCTGCAGATTACTTCAAGCCCTCATTCTTTGTTGCGGAAATTATTTTGTGAGCTGAAATAGTCATGGGTGGAGATCCTATCCGCCATGAACCTGTAATCCATGACACATTGCTGCAGGATGCCCTGTGTGAGCATTATTTTCGGCTGCATGGGTGGATTGATTATTTTCTAAAAATAACATATTACAATGAAGAAATTGCTTTCGAGTTCATGCATTCATTCAATCAAGGGGAAGCTTTTGTCAAAGGATTGAGGGTTATTGCTACAAAACAACAAATAGCTAAAGTTGTTGGGTTGTTGCAGGAAGGAGAGTTGTTTCTTGAATCCAAGGATGCAAGAAGCGCCAGAGCAGAATTTACACACCCCACAAATGGAACTCTGGCGGTGGATAAGCAGGGAACCAAACGGGTATCTCTTCCAGTAGAATGGCCCCAAGTGGCATTGTATATAATGAAATACATTACCTACGATGGAAGGTATTCAAATTTACACTCGATCCATTTCAAATTGCTTAGTCGTTTATGACGTGGCCAAAGGGTAAATGTTCCAAATTTTCTATACCACCATATTTCCATAAGTGCCAAAGAAACATGAAAGAATGGAAATTGTTATGTCACTCATCATGGTTTGATAAAATTGTTAGTAGAACATTCTCTTAGGGATGTTTCTCAAATAGCATGGGGGGTATTTGAAGATATACTGTAATTTAGGGTTGAAGATGCTCCTGTTGTAGAGGAATTAGCAGCCCAAGAGGAGGATATAGGAGAGCCCTCGTCTCCTAGAATTTCTGTAGGAAATGAACCTCCCGTTGCCAAAGAAGCTTTGACTGTAGCAGAAGATGTGGTGGTGGAAACAAACATTGAGCAACCCTCCACTCATTTCCAAAGAGGAGCAACATCTTCTAAAATAAAAGGGAAAGAAGTAGTGACAATTGATGCAGAAGAAGAAACTATGGTTCAGCCTCAAGCAACGCAGGTTTCTCCTGCAACCAAGAGGTGCAAGCCAAAGAGAAATACTCCTGCAGCAATGCCTCTAGTAGAAACCGTTCTTGCAACTACTCCAAAAGTATATGCAAGAAGGACTCGACAGAGTACACAGAAAGTTCGACCAACGGGGGATGCAGTGGAGGTCATTTCGGTAGAAACATCAGAAGAAGAACATGGGAGTCCAATAGAGGTTAAATTCTAGGAAGAACATGGCGCTGACGAACTTTCAAATCTGGCATATGTGGCAGAACAATTTGAAGAACCTGTTGAATAAATTCCATGCCCTAAGGTAACAGCTAATAGACCTCCATCATCTCTCACTACTTTGTCTATTGCATTAACATTTTATAGACAGTGGGAAATAGAAAGGGCTAGGTTACATGGAATTATTGATAAGCGACAGAAGGAAATTGAAAAGAGGGATAATCAGATTGCAGAATTGGAAGCTAAAGTTGACACAATTACCAGTATGGTCCCTGAATTAATACAATGTAGGGCTCCACCAAGGGTTTATGCTTTGCATCTAAAAGAGCGGTATTTAAGTTAAGAGCTAAACCGCGTTATTAGAGACCTTAGTCCTTCTTTAGACACCCCGAAAGAATTTTATGATGCTTATCAGACCTCTCCAATAGCTATTAAAAATTTATTGTGTGAATTCTATTTGCATAACTATGTTGTGACTTCTGATAGTGAGTGGAATCCCTTGTTATACATTGGCGATATCCACATAAAAGCATTAATGTCATGGGTGCAAAATGAAATTAGCATGAGAACTCAGGCCAAAGCATATAAGAATCTTGAATTTGATTGTCCATTGCCACTCAGAACTGAGGCCAAAGACCCACAACTTCTTTATTGTGATTGGCATAAGTTATTAGCAAGGCCAGATGTAAGGAGTCAAGTATTACCAATGAAGGAGGAAATATTCCAAGCATATGAACACTTGATTGAAAATGAAATGCAACTGTAGTTGACTGTCTGATTCAGCGTTGGAATAAATTTCCAAAGGACTTGAAATAGGGTGAACCTCATTCATTGCCGAATTTTCATGCAGCTATACAGAGAGCCCCTAAATACATCCATTTGGGTACGATGAAAAACAATGACTGGCTACCCTTGATCTTCCATCCCTCTATCCTCATGTGGCCATTGTTGGGATGCAGCATTGCAGACAAACCCTATGAGATAGCTACAGAAGAAGCCAGATGAGCCAGACTAGAAAAGATGAAGGGATTTTATTGAAATTTGGCTTTAGGAGGGACAAGTGAGGGAACTATTGGTGACTTGAGAATTAGTGCCCGAATTAGAAACTTTCCTCTTGCTAGAGGATCAACAAGACAGTAAGTTGGGGGGCATGATGAGCTGAGATATTAGCTCCTTTTATTCCTAGAACTTATAAGTTTTTGTCACGTTTTAATTTGTATAATGGGATGATAATGATGTATTAAATTTTGACTATGCATTTCAGATGTTAACTGAACCCATTAAATCATGTTTTGTCTTTCCCAGTTATTCTTGTTGTCATGCAAGTTATTCCTGCATCCATGTGATTTGTTCCTGTTGTCATATGGATTTTCATAGGTGATATCATGTGTGATGAATAAGTGTTATGATTAATTAAAATAGATATGTATATGCTTGTGTGTTCTCTTTTTTTAATTGCAAGAATAAATGATATGTTGCGGAGAAGGTTGTCATGTCACGTCGAGAAGGCAGTTTGAGATATTCAAGGTGGTGACTAAAAGTTCAAATCAGCGAAGAGGATAATGAGCATAAGGAAAGACAGAGGAGTAGCAGGGCACACAAGACTCATTTATGTCTGACTTTAGTGGGTATCAATCTTCTAATACCGCCACGCTATATTCTTGGTTGTGGTTTGGTGTAGATCCACGTTTTTAGTGGCTTAACTCCGACCGTTCTCCTTCATGAATGTTATATGTCTCTTCTCATCAGCGTGATCTTAATTGTAGGAAGTTGTTGTTTTCTTTTAAATAAGTGTCTTCATCTCTTCTCTGAGGTTAGAAAGAAAGAGAGGGAAAAAGAGCAGAAGATTTGGAAATAAAGTTGCAGAGTGTTTGAGTTTTCTTTCTTTCTGAATGATGTATCAACTTTTGAGAAACAATGAATAAAGTTATGTTATTCTGAGCACTTAGAGTTATTTTGGAAGCCTGAATACACTCATTCAAGGGGGGCCACTTGGTAGGTGATCTTGTGCCTTTGTTAAATTTAGTTTTCTTTTTCTGTTGCAGTAGACATCCTAGCATTGACTGTTCCTGCAGCCACAGGAAACATATCCATTGATTGTTCCTACAACCAAAGCAAACAAAGTAATTCCTATTTGATAGCTTTGGGTTTTGTTAGCATTTCTTTAAGTGAGTTTTATGTTAATACAGAGTTTTCCTATAGCCATTCAGTTGTTTTAATTCTTGCTTGTTTTTCCCAAATAGATTTTAGTTGTTGTAGTAATGCAGGATAGCTATCGCAGGAACTTAGTGCATATATAGTGCATACCCATTTCAAGTAACACATCCCTAGGTTGACAATCAAATGAACTTTAGTTATGGAGATAGTAACTTCATAGAGTGAATTTCCAAACTTCGGGTTGAGACTTTAACTATAGTTATTATTCCTATTGTTGGAGCAAACAGATGATATTTAGGATGAAATCATTCACTCTCTTATACCCTCCACAAATAGAATAGGTCGGCCACGTTGTACATCTGCAAATTCAAATTTGAACAATGATCATGGATAGGAAACATTCTATTTGAAAGTGATGGCACCAAAAATAGGATACTAAAAATAATGACACATGTTGAGTAGTTAGAAGGGGAACAAAAACATAGGAATAAATATCAAGGATTGTGGATTGGCCATAAAATAAGACTCATATTATATAATGAGACATCAAGGGTCAATTGACAAGCATGCCAATAGGGGTAAGTCTAACAGTCTACCAAGGAGGGAAGAGTGAAGTCCAAAGAAAAATCACACTAGAAAGGAAAACATATAACATCCAAAAATAGGGAAGATTGAAGTATAGACCCAATATGTAGAGACTTAGATTCACTAGAAAGAAGATGTGACAAGATTAATCTCTCAACTATGAACTAAATAGTACTTACTCCACATAACAATCTACTAATGGTTTACAACCCCCTTACAATGAGAGCTAACCACTTCCCAAACATGGAAATGCAACTTATGACCTTCCTGTAACCTTCCATACTTGAAGAAATGGAACATCAAACACTCAAAATATTTGAATTACACTCATTATTTGCATCATAATGAGTTGCCTATCATGATCCTTCATTTCAAATATTAATATTAAAACCTTATGATTGTTAAGAAATAATACTTGAAACCCACATTCTAATAATTCATTTCGTACACAACCCATGAGAGAAAAGCATGCATACAAGCTTACGAAATCACCATTATGCAAAGATCAAATAGCCTATCAAAGAGATAACACAAGATATATCTTGGGAAAACACTCATGAGGGAAAAACCCAACCTCCAAAAGAATCCACACTCCATTGTATTAATCAACCATAAAGCAACAAGAGTTACAATGAATACCTTTGAATCATCAAGCCCTCCAATGCATTCCCATGTGTCCAAGTATGAATCCACACATCCCATGCCATGTTTCACAAATGCAAACCTCCAAAGGACTCAATACAATGACAGCCCAAAACCACTAGCCAACCTTAACCACTAAACATGTGCTTGCTTATATAGACAAAAGCTCACACAAAAACAACTAACGGTAAAATAAAACCACATGCTAACTACCCCTTGAACCCACATTTAATTGTGGGTACTAAGTTTTCTCCCTTTAAATATCTTTCCCCAATATTAAATAATTATAATATAATAATCCCAATGTTACAATACAACTCATCAAGTGGCCCCGAGAATATTCTTAAGGAATCTCTACATTTTACACATCCATGTACAACATCATTTGAATAAATATTACATTACATGTCCATGAGGAACATAATAAATAAATATTACATTACATGTCCATGAGGAACATAATAAATAAATATTACAATTATAAACATTATTATGCAAGGTGTACAACACCTATTTTCCCAACAATGATTAATGTGATATTTTGCCAAGATCAAGAGCTCAATGAAAAGTCCAAAATAGAGAGACAAAATATAGGACAAGAATAAACTGTATTCTCATCAATAGATAAATGATCAAATTGTTCAATAGTTACATACAATGAATATGAGTCTGCTTATATAGGCAAGGCTATATGGATATGTGAGCACACAAGTATGACATGTGGCTCAATAAGAAACAAGGGTAGGTAGGAAATAGGTAGGGGTAAGTAGGAGAAACAATATAATATTCCACATGAGGTGGATCACCCACCGAATGTGGAATGTAACAACAAGATAAGACCACAAAAGGTGGAAATTATCCTACACACACTATCCCAATGTGGCACAAACACCCAAGTGTCTCATACCCAAACTACTATATGAATAAATAATTACACCAACACCCCCCCCCCCCACCCCTTAAGTGCAACTTAGGGGAATGCACTTAAGTCTGCAATGAAACTAAGCAATGCAAGATGGGTCCCAGCTACGAGGCCATGTTAGGTACCCATGTACAAATGCAAATGCATACAAACCAATGCAATGAAATCTCTCATTAAGCAGGGAAAGAGAGAAAAACCCAATGGGGAAAAACCCTCCCCCAAAAGAGAGATGAAAACTATACAAGAGAAATCTCATAGAAGTATGTGAAGGAACAAACCCCATGTGAGGAAAAATTCCCCCCATATGAGAGAAGAAGAGAAGCTAGGTAACCCCCCTCAATGTAGAATCTGCACCAATGGTAGAAGCTCAAGAATGAATGAAGAAACTGCTCCATGAATGTCAAAAAACGTTCCTCCCCTTGGGAAGAAACAAAACCAAAGGTGTATCCATGAAGTTTACCCAATCGTGAAGGGGAGATGTAGGAAAAAAACTCATGATGAATGAGGTCTCTAAAAACCGCTCAAGTGTCCCCATGTCGATGCTAAAAGTTACCCCCTCCAAAGGTGGTGAACTAATCCACACTGTTGAAAAAGGCACTCCAAGATCTAGTGGAGATGAATGTAGAACAAGTCCCAAAGACTCACATGTCTTCTCTAAGGATAAAGAGAACTCCTCCAACTGTTGTACATAAAAATCCACAATCATGTCAACCTCGAAAGAATGATCATGTAGAGAATGAACAAGAGGTTCAGAGTGTGCCCTTGCAACAATCGAAGAAGGATCATCTTCATCAAAGAGAATATGAATATCATCAATGATGTCTCCCAAATCTACAATGTAGGACTCCACAAACAAACCTACAACGTCTATCAAGTAATCATCCCATGAAACTAAAGCTGGAAGACAAGATATATCCTGCTGCACTGAATCATAAGAAGGCAAAACTGTCGCACTAGTTGTATCATCAAGTGCAATAGGTGATGTGATAGCAATAGGAGGAGATGAAATGCAAGGCTCAAGAATGGGGTCACATGTGAGAATCCTCAAGTTCAAGTACCCAAATCTCTCCTCAAAATATGAATCATCATGTGAAGAATCATCATATGTGAAATCATCCTCATCAACAAAATCTAAAAAAGGAGTATAACCGAGATGCATGATCCACCACCCCAGTCGCAATGATAGCTCTACTCTCCAAGTCTCTAATGAAAACCGACTCAGGTTTGAACTCCACAATTCTCTTAGTTGCCCCATGTGTGATTTGATATATGGAAAGGAGATTGTTTGTCAAGTGGGGTACACATAACACATCATTGAAGGAGTTGTCCCCAATGGCAATAGTTCCTTTCCCAATCACCTACATGTATGTATGATTGCCCATCTAAATCTGCGACATGGTGCAAGGTACAAATGAAGAGAACATAGACTACGAAAATGCCATATGATGAGAACCTCTTGAATCTAGAAGCCATCTCCCTAAATCATGACTTGTAGTAGCACAAAGAGCTTGTCCTTTTCTTGTCCCAAAAGAGTGAGTCTTCCCACTTGTTGAAGCCATGAATGATTGCCCTTTCCCTTTTGAATGTGAGGAAGTGAAAGTTGATGAATCCCCCTTCTTGTAGGCATGAGGCAAATCAATGTTGTGCTTTTAAGGATGTGTGTGAGCTCATCAATCTTCTTAGAATGGCAACGATGCTCGTCATGACCAACCTTTTTACAATAGGCACAAGTAGGTCTCTCCTTCTTTGGTGAATTGTCCTTCTTGGAAGAGGATGAATCTCCTTGTTGTGGAGAAGGTGGTGCTTTTTCCTTAGGCTTTGATTGCCATTTCTTCTTGTTGGAGTTGTCCTTTCCTTGATTTCCTTTGTTCCCTTGATTTTCCACTAATTCTTGAGACTTAGAAGCCTTAAGAATGCCCATGCTTATCAACTTAGTTTGTTCCATCATTAACATTTCGGCGAAAGCATCAAATGTAGGCATTGTGTAGCTTGAACTCATTGTCATCCTATGGGTTTGGAAACTAGAAACAAATGATGCATCTTCTTGTGGAAGTTTGCCCATCAAATTGAAGATCAATTGAGTATCCTTCTTATCAATGCCACAATCTTTGAGTTGTGCCCTCTACTCTTTTGGCTTAGTGACATAATCTTGTATAGTATCAAAGTTCCTGGGATCTAACATGGTGAGATCACTATTAATTTGATATCCCATAATCTCATCAACTTGACCATACAAGTCTTGAAACTTTTGCCAAGCATCCATGATTAAGGTACATTTCTCAATATGAAAGATAAGGTCCTTTGATACATACTTTCTTAAGGTACCAATTGCCATGATATTTTTAGTGATCCATTCCAAGTGAGCAACAGGATTAGCCTTAGGATCAGTCGGAGCAACAATAGTTCCATCAATGTAATGAGTTAGTCCTTTTTCCATAAGTTTACTCCATGCATCAATTTTCCAAGTAGCATAATTATGAGGAGTTAAGAGAGGAAACTTAGGAGAACCCATAACAGAAAAAAGGAAGGAACACAAGAGCACAAAAGCACAAGAGACACCCCCCCCCCCCCCGAATTCACTCAATCAAAGTACCACCCCCCCCCAAATAAAAATGATGATTTTGGCACTTTAGATGTAGTGTGTGTACAATAGGCCACTTGCAAACAATGGCAAGGTGGAATTCTGATTTTGTTTTACAACTGCCCCAATAGGATAAGAACTACAATGCAAAAGACCAGAAAGATAGATCTATGCAATACAAGTGCTAAATTGGCCAAAAAAGACCATATGATGAAAGTACAATTTCTACTCAAAATCACTGCATAATGATAGCAGATTATGAAAGTAGACGAAAAATTATGCACTTTTTTAAAAAATGACACCTGAAAAGGAGTTCGTATGAGTCCAAACGGAGTCCTGAAAGTTGCATAAACAGGGAATGGACAGGTACAATCACCAAAAACTGAAATTTTTGAAATATTTGTCTATCAAAATCAGAAAATAATGCCACCACAAGAAATTACATGAAAAATTAGTCCATTTCAAAAAAACATGCACCAAAAAAGGAGGAACAATGAGCAAGATATGGCCATTTGAAGTTGAACTGCAAAATCAAAAAGCTCAACGAGAGGGGCCTACCAAATTTCTGAAAACTAATGACATTAAAAAAATGTGAGGTTAAATTTGACGGTTGTATGGTCGTCGCCAAAACTTCGCCTCCCTGTCTCTGTGGATTATGTATGGTACAGACAGATGATGTGGCATCTGTACGCTGATGTGGGCAATGTGTGCAGCTGATGACGAGGCAGTACGGACTGCCTACGTGGCGTTGTGACTAGGCCGATGGTTGTGTGTACGGTGCTAACTGGATTGCCCATGTGGCAAAGTGACAAGTAGTTTGTGTGCTGACGTGGCTGACTGCTCGCCACGTGGACTATGTTGTTGAGTCAGAGGTCATGTGGCAGCTGGCAGACGGTCCACGTGGATGAGTTATGGGGTCCATGTGGCGCCGGGAACGTCGGTGGTTGGCACGAGAAGGAAGCACTGACGTGGTTGTCAGGTATGTCGCCGGAGAGACTTGCGGGTGGAGGAGAACGCGCAGCGGCAATCAAGTCAATGTCAGGGAAGTCAACGACGACAAGACTCAGTCGGAGCAGGGTGGCGATAGTTGGCGGTCGGCAGGCGGGGAAGTGATATCGGGAACAAGTCGGGTAAGGTAACCGGAGCACAAGTAGTGGTCGGGGTGGCTCGCAGGACTGGAGGAAGAGGTACAGCTTTCAGCGGGTGACGGGTATGCAACAAGTACAACCCTGCAACTCTACAGCACAGTACAGAGTACGGGGGGGTGGTCACGGGACCCCCCCTCAATACAAAATATTTTTTTGATTTGATTTTTTTTAATAAAAACTTTTCAAATCAACCCCCAATTTTCAAAAGTTTCTACGTATAATTAGAAAAATAATATTTGCAGAAAATAATTACAATTTTTTTTTAAATCGTACCATATAGCCAAATTGGCTAAATTTTTTCTCCAAGCCCCAAATTTGACTTTCACCCAATATAGGCGAATTTATAGTCAAAATTCATGGAAATGACCACCCGAATACGACGGCAAGGTTGGATCTGGTCTAGGATGCCTCCAAAAAATGTTGCTCCTCATATCTGCCTCTTGACGTCTGTCAACAATGCCTCTCAAAGACGAATCAATGACGCTCTAATGACTTTGATACCATGTGAGAATTTGCCAAGATCAAGAGCTCAATGAAAAGTCCAAAATAGAGAGACAAAAGATAGGACAAGAATAAACTGTATTCTCATCAATAGATAAATGATCAAATTGTTCAATAGTTATATACAATGAACATGAGCCTGCTTATATAGGCAAGGCTATATGGATATGTGAGCACACAAGCATGACATGTTGCTCAATAAGAAACAAGGGTAGGTAGGAAATAGGTAGGGGTAGGTAAGAGAAACAATATAATATTCCACATGAGGTGGATCACCCACCGAATGTGGAATGTAACAACAAGATAAGACCACAAAAGGTGGAAATTCTCCTACACACACTATCCCAATGTGGCACAAACACCCAAGTGTCTCATACCCAAACTACTATGAAATGCATTATCCTAAGTAAACTTAAGTAAGGTGTAATAATATCCAACATGAATAAATAATTACACCAACAATTAATGCTATAGGAAATATATATTAATTAATGAGAGTTAATAATGACTATCTAAAAATAATAAAATAATGATAATAATCTAAAAATTATTTTGTTCATTCAAAAAAATTGGGTATAACTTGAGGGTTGTTGAATCGAGCATCAAAGCAAAGATTGAAAAGTAGGCCTTCAACTTGCTACGATGTGTGCAAAATGAAAACAATTAAGAAATCAATTAACCATTAAAAAATAATTGTAAATTATTGGGCATGAGCTACAAATACCTTATTTACCAAACAAAGAGACAAGATAAATGTTTTGAAGTCATACCAATCAAATATTGATGGATGATATTATACCATATTTTTGGCTAAATTCAATCCAAAGCATGGAACTTCTAAATCTAAAACATAATATGCTTCGACTAAGAACAATTATTTGAAGCATTGAGACAATACATAATTTAAGGGAAGATGTTACAATCCTTTAAATTTATTAAATCATTATGATTAATTTGATGAAAAATATTTATAATTAATTAAAATCAACTATTTTTAACAATAATAAAATAATAATTGCAGTCTAAATTTTTTTTTGTTCATTCAAAAAAATATTGGGAACAACTTGAGTGTTGTTAAATTGTCGATTCCCCTTGTACAATTTTGTCAATTATTGATGAGTTTTCCACAAGAAACATGTTCATCCTCTATTACAAGTAGCCAACTTGCCAAAGTAACATTTTGAGGTCATCTTGAGGTTTGAAATTGTTAGAGAACATAACTCATAACTGAATTAATCAAGATTGTGTACTGTCAAAAAGGATCTTTTAGATCTTCAATTATCTGTTTAGTTTAGTTTATTTTGTTGTCAATTGACACTAAGTGTTTTGTCAAATCAGTCAGCTATATTATAGGGAGTTATTGAGTTTCAAATTGATAATTATATGTAACTTTGTTGATGAATAAAACACACGTTGAGTTCTTATTTTCTCTATTTTTATTTCTATTGTTCTATTTTTTATTTATTATAACATCTCTATTTTTAATATGGTATGTGAATTAGGTTGATCTGTTACAACTACCATAGTAATAGTCCAAGTCGTGGAAGAGAAAGGAGGAATTTTTCCTGCAAGAAGAGAAGCATTGATTTAGAAATGTTTTCAAATGAGGCCTACAAATGAACCACTAAATTTTGAAACCTTCATTGAGGACGAGGCACTTGCTCTATTTTGAAGAGCCCAACACTTTGGAGACAAGGAAGGATGCAGTAGGCAATAGTTAGATGCTCAATAGTCCATGGTGCTTATGGATCGAAGAAACTATATCTCATTGAGGTTATGAGACATACATTTGAGGATTGGTGTCCAATAGTTTAGAGGAGATCCAAAATATATAAGTTTGTCATTATACCTTTATGAGGGTTATGAAACACTTTATGTGCAAATGGTTTCCATTGATATTGAGAACTTGGATGATAGCTAGGTGACTATAGTTGAGGAGCAACTTGAAGAATTCTTCCTAATCTGAAAAATATTTTCAAAGGATAGCTTCTGCATGATGTAATTTCTTGTTTTATGTTGTTAATATGTTTGTTCTATGTAGAAATATGTTAGGAGTCCATCAAAATTCAATTATTCATTAAGGGGGAGTGTTAGAAAACATAATTCGTAACTAAATTAGTCAAGATTGTATGTATCAAAAAGAATCTTTTAGATCCTAAAATTTGTTTAGTTTAAATTAGTTTGTTGTCAATTAGCATTGAGTGTGTTGTCAAGTCAGTTAGCTATATTACAAGGATTTTGTTGAGTTTTCACCAGATGTTTATGATAAGAAATATTAAATTAAATCACATTCATTTAACCCATTTCCTACATAGCCCATGAGAGAAAAGCATCCATACAAGCTTACAAAATTACCATTATACAAAGATCAAATAGACAAGTCATAAGATAACACAAGAAATACCCTAGGAAAACCCTCATGAAGGAAAACCCCAACCTCCAAAAGTATCCATACTCCATCATATTAATTAGTCATAAAGCAATACAAAGCACTTACAAAGTTACAATGAATCCCCTCGAACCATCAAGCCCTCCAATGCATTTTGATGTGTCCAACTATCCAAGCATGAATCCACACATCCCATGCCATGCTCCACAAATGCAATCCTTCAAAAGAATTAATACAATGACAATCCAAAACCACCAGCCAATCTTAACCACTAAACATGTGCTTTCTTTTATAGACAAAAGAAAAATAACTAGTGGTAAAGTATAACCATGTGACAAAACCATTTGCTAACTAGCTCCTTGACTCCACATTTGATATTCGATACTAAGTTTTATCTTGTTAAATATCTTTCCCCAATATTAAATAATTACAATATAATATTACAATTATAAACATTATTATGCAAGGTGTACAATACTTATTTCCCAACATTCTCCCACTTGTTGTATACACTACATAAGGGTCAATCAATGAAGTACATCATCATAGCCATACATGTAACCACACGAATCTCCATCATGCTTCATACTCCTCCAAGATACCTGCAATAAAACTAAGTGACCACCACCTCAAGCAAGAAATCCTCTCATCCTCCAACATGCCACTGATGGAAGAAAATGAACAAGCCAAGGTGAAGATGCACCAATCCATGAAAACAAGCATAAAATCCAATGTGATAACAAATGCTCCAAGTTGATATCATAAATTAAAAACTCACATGATTGGAAATGACATCTACAACACATGCCAAAAGAACCAACCATCCATACCTCCTAGGTATAAAGAATATTAGTAAATTCATGCTAACACCATATCAACCCATAAACCGCAATCAAGATCCCTGTATCAAAACATGTCAATGAAGTACATACATATCCAAGAACTCCCACTGCATGGGTAATACCAAATATGAAATGAAGCTCAAACCATATCAAGTCTACCAATTACCTCTCATATCAAGGTGTGATAAGTAAATTAAAACATGTAGTACCAATAACAATCACAATGATCCACACATGCAACCCACATAGTTGCATACTCTCCCACAATGTGTCAACATCCTCCCAAATATGAAATAAAACATAGAATGAAGATAGACAACCTATAAACCTAACCTATGCTTCTACCAACAACTCAAAAAGGAAATATTGTTTCAAGTATGATTTTCTCCAAAATACCCCAAATAAAAATCATGTTCAATCTCTTAGATCAAACAAACATATGTATCTTGTAATGCCAACATGGATGTAAGGATCCCATAACCAAGAAGATCAAACTCACAAGTAACCAATCCCAAAGAAGGAAATCAACCCACTAAACCATCTCCTAACATCCTCAAAATGATATCGTAACATCAAAATATGCACAAGGAGATAACCATGCTATACATCTCTCAAAATGAACCCTCCAAAACTAAACATCTTCATGGCTCAAGATCCATATCTATGAAAAATAAGAATAAAGATAAAGCACCTGAAAGGAACAATGGGCAATGGCTCTCAAGTAATAAAATCAACAAGTAGACCAAGAGTAGGGAATGAGAATTCTCATCAATATATCCAAGTCACCATGACTCATCCAAGAACACTATCCTCTAAAGTCCTTACCAACTGAATGCTCCTCTTACTTCCTTCTAATATAACCAATTGTCTCAATCCATGTCTCTAATCGCAAGAGAATACCAATATCACCTAAGTCTCCATGTAACCATGAGCACCTGTAACCAATCAATCCATCTCAAACTTTAGGATGCAACATAGCACCATCATGAAGTAATCAAGCAAATAATCATGTACTCAAAACAAAGAGAACCACCCAAGATCAATGTCAAAGCTCCAATAGTTGAATTAGTAATATAACCATGACAACACAATCTAACCATCTCCTCCTAAGAGATCACCTGCTCCATATGAACATATCAAATAGCTATATCATTCCAAAACTCTAATGCACAATCAAGAGTAAACCATGGCATGATATCAATAATGATAACATGTTAAATAAAAACATAAACCACACCTCAACCAAAGACTCCAAGAGTCCTCTATAGCTTCAAGATGTCTTCATACCTAAATATCATGAAGATCACCATCTCCTACTAGTGTAGGTCTACAAATGTGAAATAACCTTTTATAAAAACAGGATCTAAGACTCCTCCAAACATCTACATGCTAAGAAGATCATCCACCATCCAATGGTGAATCTCAACCATTGCCAACAACTCCCACTAAACTGTGATATCGAGTCACACATGGCATCATGACAACCATCTCCTCAATGAGTATCATCCAGGTCTACACACATACAACTAAAAATTCAATAACATCAAGTGTAAACATGATCTACAAAGCCAAGAAGATACATACAACTACCAACAAACCACTAATTAGTAATCAATTTCACACTACAAACTTATCACTATCAAACGCTCTCACTAAAAGTGTAACCAATAAATAACCAAACTATGATGACATTGTGATAATCCACATGCTACAAGTCCCATCACCAACTATCAAGGTACTATAAATATCATTCATCCTCACATCTCAAAACAAACATATCAATGCACTAATGACCACAGACAAGGCCAACTAACAAGTATGCACCACAATGAATCAACAACCTCCTAACATCAAACCAAACCATCACAAACATTACTATGTCATGTCAATACATTTGGTTCAACTACATAACCATGACACCATAATCATCGCCAACATTGTACCTACACTCAGCTATCACCCACACGAGACTCCTAGTCTCAAATTATGTCCAACCATGTCCTCAAATAAAGAACTTGTGTACTTGTCACCATCAAAGTCCAAATTTGAAAAATACTTGTAAACTTGTACCAAGAAGCACCAAATATGATAATCAACTGTAGCACCATAAATATCTAATAAAAACATGCACTCCCTCAAGGTTTCACCTCTTGACTCATCTGGATGCACTCACACTCACACCTCGAATCTCAAGCACCTACAAGTGAAAAACCAAGTACACAACTCTTCATACTCATCAAACTGACAAAATAGCAAGGCCACTATCCAGTCAACTAAACATGCTCTCCAACGCCTATTCAAAATCGAAAATATGATATTGTATGCAAAACTTATGACCAAAATTGTGTAAAGCAGAACATTTGGCTTCTATGCCCCAAAAACATGTCAAAATGGAAAAATCAGGGGACCCAACCTATACCAATGCATAGTGGTCGAAACCATCTTTCCAACAAATATAAGAAGTTGAAAAATAGACTCCCAAGGTAAAAGTTATGCTCTATTGAATAAAAACTAGTATTAGACTATAGGGGCAAAAAATATGGATTTTAAAAAATTTCCCAATTTGATTAAATTTTTAATTAAAAATATATATATATATATGGGGGTGGGTCACAGACACGACCCAACACATATTTTAATTTAATAAAATCAGTGGTTTTTAATTTTTAAACTTTGCGGAATTTTTTTTTTTTGAACCGCATTAAATTTTTTTTGTTGGCTCAATATTTTAATGGCATCATTTTTTATTTTGTTTTTAATGGTAGGCATTGTATTTTTTACGTGGGGGTCTAGGGTTATGGTACCCTACCGATAGTCCTCTTGTCGAATAGTGGTATCCTTGATACCATTGCCAGCAATGGTACTGGCGACAAGCGGTACCACTACTGCCTCAACTATAGGGAGGGTATGGGGGTCGAGGGTGGTGGCCCAACCCCTACCCATATATATATATATATATATATATATATATATATATATATATATATATATTTCAAATAATAAAAACAAATGCCCCCCACTAATACAAATAGGTGTGTGTGTGTGTGTGTGTGTGTGTGTGTGTGTGTGTGTGTGTGTGTGTGTGTGTGTGTGTGTGTGTGTGTGTGTGTGTGTGTGTGTGTGTGTGTTGACAAGAATCTAGAAAAATAAAATTAATTGCCCAATTTTCTATAGACTAGAATTTGATGATCGTCAGGTAGTGAAACTAAAAAAAATTACATTTTTTAAACTTTGGCCAAAAAGTGTCAAATTTAATATCAAAATTCATAGCTCAATCAACCTAGATTGAATGGTGAAGTCTACTTTTTCCCAAGAGGACACTTATGCAAAGTCCTAAAACAAAACCCTCATTTAAATGCATATCCAAAGGAAATCCATTTCACCCGATATTTCCAAACCTCAAATCTACAAAAAACCCATCATAACAGCAAACCCACATGCCATAGATTTGTAATAAAATAACCTAAAAGTGTGTTTCATACCTTGTAATATATCAATCCTTTCATGCATAGCCATGGCTTCAACTTTGCACTTCTTCCATTCAAGCTAGGGTTAGAACTCCAAATCAACCATGAAAGCTCTGGTACCACTTGTTAGGAAATAATGTTTTAAACCCACATTTATTTAATCCATTTCTTACCTAATCCATGAAAGAAAAACATGTATATAAGCTTACAGAATCACCATTATGCAAAGATCAAATAGACAAGCCACGAGATAACACAAGATATGCCCTAATAAAACCCTCACGAGGGAAAATCCTAGCCTCCAAAAGCATTCATACTCTATCATATTAATCAACCATAAAGCAATACAAAGCACTTACGGAGTTACAATGAATACCATTGAACCATCAAGTCCTCCAATGCATTCTCATGTGTCTAAGTATGAACCCACACATCCCATGCCATGTTCCACAAATGTAAGCCTTCAAATTACTCAATACAATTACAACCCAAAACCACCATCCACTCTTAATTACTAAACATGTGCTTGCTTTTATAAACAAAAACTCACACAAAAACTAGTGATAAAGTAAAACCATGTGACAAAATCATGTGCTAACTAAACTCTTGACCCCACATTTAATATTGGATACTAAATTTTCTACTTTTAAATATCTTTCTCCAATATTAAATAATTATAATTATAAACATTATTATGAAAGATATACAACACCTATTTACCAATAGTTTATATATAACTATGTTGATGAATAAAACACACATTGAGTTCTTACTTTCTTTCTTTTTATTTTTGTTGTTCTATTTTTCTTTTATTATAAAATCCCACACATTGAATCTTATTTTCTTTGTTTTTTATTTCTACTGTTTTATTTTTTCTTTATTATAATATTTTTTCCTTTTTTAAATAGAAACTTTGATGAATCTCTAGTTCCATCCCACCATTTTGAACCTTATGACCGATTCCCCTCTAGTTTCCTTTGAGCTTTAATATTTACATAATTAGATCCTATTTCCACTTCCCCTCTTTCGACAAGCCTCTCAAAAACATAGATCCTATTTAGATACTATTACTTCTATAGTCACAGATCTAATACTACTATCATGAACTATTGTATTTTACCATACCATAGACTCGCAAAGCCTGCCTTCTCTCTTCATGAATTGATGTTTTAAAGCCGAATCGGAAATATTAAAGGGTCCTATAAATTGGTTTATATAGTATTATAAACAGCTGCTTATAAAAGAAGACAACAGGATAAAGCTAAGAAATCAATCCCCATGGTTCCATGCTTCCTTCTTGTTGTTTGTGTATTTTCCATTTCTGACTAACACACCAATTCTATTGTTATTGTATAAAAAAATTGAATTCAACAAACTGAAACTCAAGATAGCATAAGAAACACTAAAATAAAGCAAAACAAAAGTAATTTTAAAAGATGGTGAAGGATGTCCAAAGTGAAACTGTTGCATTGAGAGTTTCAACCAAATGCAAAATAACTATTTTTTGTACTAGTAAGGATTGCAATCAAGTATGCTTTTGCTTGCCATATGAGTTGCAGGTGTTTTCTTTTTATCTTGATGTCAATGTAGCAAAGTTACATAATTGGATGGTGGACATCTCCATTCATGCTTATGATGTTACAAATTTGGATATAAGTTTTTCATATCTTGCTTCTGTGGACATAAAAATGCATCATAGAATAAGTTGAACAGGTCTATTAGTTGTTAATATTGATGGTGTAATGGATCTTCATTCATTGGACGGTACTTGTAATTTTATGTATTTAGATAGATTTATTTTGTTTTTGATTAAAAAAAGCAGTGTATTTAGATAGATTTATTTTGTTTTTGATTAAAAAAAGCAGCGTTAAAAAGGGCTCTGACCCATAACAAAGAGACCTTAATCCCTCTACAATTAGCGTTAACTATTGCTAATTGTATTTGAAGAACCGCAACGTTAAGAAAGGCGCTGACCCTTTACAAAGCCAAAGGCTATCAAAATAAAAGACCAAGCAGGGGTGCAAACCCCAAAAGGACAAAGTCGGACCGGCCAAACCAACCTGTCAAACCATCAACAACCCAACCCAAATCAAGAGGGGGGAGAAAACCTCGAATCTTGACCAAGGAGGGTTTGGGAAAGGTTGTTAGATTTTCCTTTCCGCCTACGACAAACAACCGTCTAGGCAACACTATCAGGAGGAGCTTTCAAAGAAGAAACAAGCGGGGAAGACCCTGCAGAGTCACTTCCAGGCTGTTGTTCTAGAGCGGCAACTGGTTGTTGCGGCGGAGCAGCAGCAAGAGAAGAAACACCAGGAGCAGAGTGAAGGTGAGAAGCAGGAGCAACAGGAGGCGGAACCAAGGGGGCAGAAGGGACCGCAACAACAGTAACATCAACCAAGGCTTCATCGGCAGTAAGGGGCACCTCATCTTGAGATGAATCAACCGAAGCAGAATCTGAAGCATTAATCATCAAGTGGTCTTCCGTAGCATCCTTCCACCAAGTTGCAGCACCTTTGCGGTGAGAAAGAGAACAGTCAGAAGCAAGGTGACCCGTTGAGAAACATCTTCGACAACGAAACGGGAGACCCTCATAATCCAACGGTTGAGTCCAAGGTCTGTCCCCAACCATAAGAACCACATCCCTAGGTAGGGTCGACGATATGTCAACATCAATTAATAGGCGAGCAAAGGTAGAATGACCCATGGAGAACGTGGCATCATCAACCTTCAAGAAGCTGCCAATGGAGTTACCAATGGCCTCAAAACAAGAAGGTTCCCAGAAATGAAGGGGGAGATTGGGGAGGCGGACCCAAACCGGACAAACAGAGAGGGATTCCGTAAGGGGGTTGAAGGAAGGAGTCCAGGGCTTAAGGGAGAGAGAGTGATCCTCCCAAGACCATATCTTACCTAAAATAAAATCACGATCATGAGTAGAGGCAAAGGAAGCAACAAAAAACCCCTTAGCACAAGGGAAAAGCTCAATGCCATAAGAAATATGGGCTTCCAGGAATCACTCACCCAGCGATGAAGGTTCGGGAGGGAAGGCCAAAACCTAGTAAATTTGCAGACTAGAGCGTTGCGTTGATAGAAGTCAACATTATCCATAACCTCATGGCCACAGACCACAACAGGAGAGGTCTTGGCATAGGGAAGAGGATGAACCCCCTTAGAAGGCTGGGCAGCAGATTTAGCCACACGTGCAAAGCTACGCTTCCCAGCAAAGGGTCTGGGCATAGCAATATCACCCACAAAAAGGTCATCATTAGCACCAGCAGCAGTTGCCAAGGTATCCAAATCTAGAGCTGGATCGAAGACACTAGGTTTTGGAGGAGCAAAACCATCAATGGGGATCTTGGCACCCCAACCCCCGACATTGGTTCCCAGAACCAAAGGAGGACCTTCTGCAATAGCAAAGTCGCCCGATGAAGCAAACAGAGCCGCCACATCACCAGCACCGGAAGTAGTAGCCACGAGTGGGGGGAATGCACTAGAACCTCCAGTGACCCACCCAGCAGTAGACCGAGGCACCAGTTCTGAAGGGGGAGCAACAGTCGCAACCCCAGCCCGAGCAGAAGGACCCAACGCCGTTGCAGATCCATTTCCAGAAACCCCCACAGCGGCAAGCACATGCAAACTGCAAGAGGCGGGAGAGTCGTTGGGGTGTGGGTGCGGGAGCGACATGTTAACTAATAATGATTTATTTTGTTATAATTGGGTGTTGAATACAATTTTGGCTTGAGGGAGATCAATTCTTTAATAAGCTTATCTTTGACGGAGTCAAGTAATTTCAACATTTTGTCTATAATGTTGTGTCATGAATTTTCTTGTAATGTCTACCCTGCAACATGTTTGTATGTTGTAGAGGTCTTATGCAACTATTTGATCCTGACCTAGTGACAACTATGGGGGTTAAGTATACATTTGGGTATAGTTGTTTTTTATACTCATATTATATTATAACTTATTTAAATACTTATTAAGGTATAACCTGTGGAATTTAAGCTAAACCCAAAGTATAGGAGAGATTATCCACTCTCAAAGTAGGTCATTAATCATCCTTAATCTATTGATGAACCTTTGGCTCGCCCTCTTGAAGAAACCCCTTAGCCCTAAAAGGAGTAATGTGGGTCTATTGTTTTGAGACCTAACAAGATATATGGAGTTGTCTTATGTTTCTTCATGTCATTCTCTTTATTAAATGTATCAAAATTTGAATAGAAAAACTCATTGCTATTGTCAATCCTCAAAATATTAATCTTCTTATGAGTTTAATTTTTCACAGAAGTCTTAAACTCCTTAAATGAATTGAAGACTTTAGATTTTCTCATAAAGAAACGTCCTTCTAGATAAATCAGCTATAAAAGATACATGGTACAACGACCTATAAATAAAAAGAACATTAACACAACCAAATATATATAAATGAGTCAAATCCAATACCCTAGAAAATTCAGGAGAACTAAAATAAAATTTCAAACTCAATTCTATTTTGACATACGCGATGATTATAGAAATCAAATTCAAGTGGGCAATCATTCATTTCCTTACAAGTTTTATATTTTTCAAAAGACGTAGACTCTTCTCACATGTAAATATTTTATTCTCTTGTGCCATACATGTAACTTTTTCCTTGAAGCAAGATCCTTCTAAAGTATCCATAAATCACAACCATTAATAGTAAAAACAACAATTCTCCTAATTCCCAGTTGACGAGATGTCATTTAATTCCTTTACTTTAACAAATAGATATTTTATACTGGTGTCCAAAAGGCTATATGCAATAAGGGCAATTTGGAATATTGTCTAATATTTTTTCCTAGATTTCTAAGTTAGCACTTGTACACACTCAAGTATAACTAAGTCCAATGAAAAGAAATTTGGAGCTATATAACTAGTAAACAAAAATGTGTATGCTCTTTAAATTAAATAAACCGTTCTAACCGCTGAAAAGAACTATTATAAAGACACATTCTATCCATTATTTAAAGTTAGTTTCTAACATCTCATTAAACCATGCAAAAACAAAAGCAAAGATTCTTCACAACTACATAACATAATGAATAACCAACATGTTAACAATCAGTACACACTAAACATTAAAGATTTAATTGTAGACAATATATTTACACAACTACATATTTAATGGTAAGTAAATTACTATTTCAATTAACACAATGTATGTGCATGCTTGCAATCATAGTAACATGAACTTATCTTACTTAACTCTATGGAATCAATCTTTCTTCTAATTGAGTGGCCAACTCTTCATGAAGAATAAGTCCAATCAATTTATCATAAAATCTAGAAATAAAATATTGAATTGCAACTTAACTTTATTTATATGACTAAAAAAACAAGAGTACATATGAAGCAAGGTAAAGGCTATAACTAATGAAAGCCACTAAGAAGATAAAGGCTATAACTAATGAAAGCCACTAAGAATTCATTGATATTGAGAACTAAAAACTAATTGAAAAATTGCATTATATCCCATTCATTAATATTTTGTTACATTCCTAAAGGAATTCTTCCTAAAAATTAGTAGCTCATATGCTACTTAATAAAACTTTGGTTAGAAAAGAAAAGAAAGAGAAATTTTGATACATAAATTAATTTATAAATGTTTTTAATTATGATAGAGAAAAAAAGTGCTAGGTTATGTGCAATTGGAGATGCAAAGGTTGAAGGTGGTGACTAGCAATAAATTCAAGGTGGATGGTTTGAGAAATATGGAACTAGAGGAGGAATCGTGCATGTGCTTTTGAACTAGATTAGTTGAACCCATCATTTTTGAATTTGATAGACTTCAATGCTCCAATATCGTGTCTCCATCTTCTTTGAAAGGCTCTATTTTCATCATAGCATACTTTCATGTCATAATTGTTAGCAATATTTTACTTCCATTTAAAAGAAAATGGTAAACAAAATATATTTCCTATATCAGCTCTAAATAAATAATAATAATACTTCTAACAAATGTTTATTTATGCTTGGAAGGATTTTTAATATTAGAAAGAGGGGTGTCTTTATAAACATGTTTATGACGTGGTGAGAAAACTCATTACTATTTTCAATAGTGAAGGTACAAATCTTACATTCCTTGTTACTACAATAATAATGAATGTATCCAACTAAAATAGAGTGTCCATATTACCACCCATAGCAAGTACCATAAATTTTCACGCCATCTTACAATCTCCATTAGAAAAAAAAAACTCACATAGGTACATCATTAATTTTTCTAACTAATAATAGGTTATGTGACAAACCAGAAATGTGTAACACACTATTGATCCCCTTCACTTTGCATCAAGGAATCAAATTCAAACTCTATGATAACCAAATGTGCTCAATTATCATCACCAAAGTAGACCTTCTTGTCATCACATTCTTCATGTTTTGAAAACCATCCCTAGTGGGAGGTCATATGGAAGGAAGCTAAAAACTCTATAAATCACGCAGTTTTTTATGCATTAGTTGCCAAATCTATAACAAAGGCATTTGTATCATCTTGAAAAGACTTCAAACTTATCATTTGAATATTTTTTTCTCCTCTTTGTAGTCTCTACATTTGTGCCTGATTTTGTCATAGTTTAACACTTAGCCTCAGACTTTCTAGGAGATTTGGACCTTCCATGGAATTTGGATATAGACTTTTTTCCTAGCCATTTACATCTTTCTCCTCCAATATTCCATGAACTAGGAACTCCTTAGTAGATCAGAAAGATTTATGTCACATCTTTTATAAGATTAGTGTGCTCACTACCACATACATTTTGAATTTCCTATTAGTGATCTTGGTTGTCATCACCAAGTGATCCCACAAATTTGACAAAGAACATAAAAAGGTATTATGCAATGATTGTCCATTTTCACTCCAACACAATGTGACTATGTCACAATCATATTGAGCATATTCAAATGGTTGACCAAAAAACCACTATCATCCATTCTCAATATTTACTTCTTTTTAGGAAAAGTTTGTTAACTAGAGATTTAGCCAAGTACAAGTCTCCCAACTCTTTCCAAGATTTTGTGTACTGGTTTTTCATATGCATTCAACAACACAAAATTTCCCTAGTAGAGTCTAATCAATCCTTTCACCTTTCTATTGAATATATCTTGAATTGTTGTGATATTGCAGTGGGTTTGGAATTAGATATAGTAGCTCATAGATATCTATCTACAAGCATATCACCCATCTTAAGCTTCCACAAGTCAAAGTTAGTGCATGTAAGTCTTTTCATCTATATTCTTGATGTGCTTGCCATTTTATTGCAACAAAATATCCGTCTTTATACGCTCTTGTTCACTCCAAGATTAGTGCAAAATATAATTTCACTAACACCTATGAAGCAAGGTGATTAGGATCTCATAGCAAATAAAAGTCATGATCCCACAATATTGGGTTACACTTTTTGGTACATCTTGGTTTTTGCTAAAGACGTACATTTTTTAGAAAATATAATGATTAAGCCTTGAAAGGTCCCATTAGAAGTAATTAATTGAAGAGAGTTAGATCAAAGCCTCTTAGATCAAAATACCTTGGATAGAACCTCTATACTCTTAAATCATAACTACAATAGAGTCTCCTTCGCACCTATCAAAATGTTGATGAAAAACCACTTTTACATAAGTTTTTGGGGGGTCAAATGAATTCATTTAAAAGTTTTTTTTAAAGTATGTAGTCCTTATTATAAGCTTTCCAAATAATATAATTTTTAATATAATTAATCATTAATATATTTATGTTTTATTTTCTATGAATGTAGATTTTTCATCGAACATTAAGGATTGTCTTTCACACGTGGAAAATCTTGAACAAATATTTTTTTTAAATGCAATTTTTTTTTTCCTTAGGTATTCATATCCTCATTTCAACGCAAAATGAAGAAGTTAATTCAAATTTATATAAAAAAAGTTATGCATTGCGGAATACACCTTTGTCCAAATTACAATTACTCTGACTTCAAAAATTAACTAAAAAATATATTTGTAACAAAAAATTATGAAAAAATATCTATCCACTAGATATTGGTGTGACAAATCTATATTTTGAAAATTAGAATTTCATTTTTGCTATAAAAAATGTTATGCACTATAGAATAAATGTCACTTCTAAAAAATGTTGATTACTTTAAATATTAAATTATTAAAAGTTACATAACAATATGGACAATTCATTTATAATTATTTTTAAAAATATATATATATTTAGAATCTATATGAAAAATCTCACAAATTAGTAATTTACTTCATCTTCAAATTCTTAATGGTTTAGTTGGTATAAGTGCTAGAAATTAAAGGTGTGGTGCAAAATGTTGATTTTAGTGTCAAGTTTGGCAAAAAAGTGTAACCTAGTATTATGGGATCAACAATAGCATGGTGTAGAAAATACTATCTACACTAATCTTGAGGGGAAGAATGTGCAAAAATAATTAATCTTGTAGTTACAAAAAGAATAAATGTGAAATATTATAACATAACAAGATTATTTATGTATTTTAGCTCCCGTCGTGTCTCCCGCCCAGGCATTTTCAAACGGCTCTTGTGACCTTGTCGTTGCGAATAGTGAAGTTGTTAGTGGTGTCATTGTTGTTGTGGGTAGTGGTGGGGGTTGCTTCTCTACGCCCTTTACCGCTGCCTTCCCTCCCCTTTCTGATGATGGGTCTGTGCGCGATGCTCCCCTAGTGGTGGGCTTTCGTGTCGGTTTCCCCACGACTGGTGTCCCTGATTTGGTTTTGGATTTGGATGCCCTTGTTGTGTTGTTGATGCTCAGGTTAATAGGGACTCTCCTCAAATTAGTGGTGCTCCTGACGACCCTCCTGCAGGTGCTAATGCTCTACCCAGACCTTCTTTTGCTAGGAACCGTAGCTTTGCTCGTGTGGCCAGATCTACTGCCCATCCTTCCAAGGGGGTTCGTCCTCTTCCTTGAGCCAAGACTTCCCCTATTGTGGTATGTGGCTAGGAGGTTGTGGAGAATATCTATTTCTACCAACATAGTGCTTTGGTCTGTAGATTTGTTGGGTTTTGGCCTTCTCTTCTAGACCTTCATCATTGGGTGAGTGATTCTTGGAAGCCTTTAGTTGCTCATGGCATTGAGCTTTTCCCTTGTGCTAAAGGCTTTTTCGTTGCTTATTTTACCTCTACTCTTGACCCTGATTTGGTTCTAGGAAAGTTTTGGTCTTAGGGGGATCACTCTCTCTCTATCAAGCCCTGGTCTTCTTTCTTCAACCCCCTTACTGAATCTCTCTCTATTCATCTAGTTTGGGTCCGCCTCCCCAATCTTCCCCTCCATTTCTGGGAGCCTTCTTGCTTTGAGGCCATCGATAACTCCATTGGCAGCTTCTTGAAGGTTGGTGATGTCATGATCTCCATGGGTCATTCTATCTTTGCTCGCCTATTAATTGATGTTGAGGATGTTGACTTATCTTTGGCCCTCCCCAAGGATGTGGTTCTTATGGTTGGGGATAGGCCATGGGCTCAACCGCTGGATTATGAGGGCCTCCCCTTTCGCTATCGAAGGTGCTTCTCAACGGGCCACTTAGCTTCAAACTACTCTCTATCTCGCCATAGAGGCGCTGCTACTTGGTGGAAGGATGCTACTGAAGATCACTTGACAATTAATGCTTCTGACTCTATCTTGGTTGAATCCTCTCGAGATGAGGTGCCCCTTACTGCTGATGATGCCTTTGTTGATGTTACTGATGTTGTAGACTCTTATGTCCCCTTGGCTCCTACATTTGTTGCTCTTTCTCCTCAGCTTCGCTCTTCTCCTGGCGATTATGTTCTTCTTTTGCAGCAGTGTGCTGCTATTTTGCAACAACAGTTTTGTAGTGACTCTACGGGGTCTTCCCCGCTTGATTTTTCTTTGAATATTCCTAATGATAGTGTTGCCTAGACGGTTGTTTGTCGCAGGCGGAAGGGAAAATCTACCCCCCTTCCCCAGCTCCCCCTTCATCAAGTTTTGGGTTCCCCCCACTCTTGAGTTGGGTTGGGTTGTTGATGGTTTAACATGTTGGTTTGTTTGGCATGTCCAACTTTGTTTGTTTGGGGTTTGCACCCCTGCTTGGTCTATTTAAATTCGATATCCTATTGGCTTTGTAAAGGATCAGCGCCCTAGTTAACGTTGCTTTATTTATCAAAAACAAGATTATTTATGTGGGAAAAACTCTTTTAGGAGGAAAACTAAACACTAAAGTAAAACCAATAGAATTATTCAACAACATTGAGGTTAGAATACAAGTCTCAAGCTACATCTTTATAGGAGTATCACCAATTTTCAAGTTCTATAACAATTATGATAACATTATGATACTTACAAATCAACCATCCAATCCACTATCCAAAGGCCTTAATATATTAACAATTTGTAATCTAAAAATTCATAAATGGTTTTCTATTTAATGGATTATGAATGCAAGCCAAATATTCAATACAATGGACTTAACCTATGAGCCAAATAATTGGCTTACAAAAGAGACCTCATGGCATGTGCTCAAGGAGTCACAAACATCTTTCTAGAAGCTTCAAGACTTATAACATGAAATTGGTCATATAACCTCACTAGGGGATAACAACCCGCTAGAGTACAAAGAACAATCACCCAAGTTCAAAAAAAGACAACCAAATTCTTACATGTCATTGTAGATGCTTTCTTACTCCTCTTAAATGTTATAGATATCATAATTTGTCATATTTGACCACCCAACTTATGCACCTCAAATTAACTTCATTATCCATTGATAATGCTCTATAGCATGCATCAAATTGTCATGATAGTGGTCCAAATTCTAATGTAACTCCCCTAAATGATGATCTTACAAGTTAGAATCTATCATAAATAACTCTCGTCTTACAATGTCATAATATACCCTTACATAATAATAACATTAGATATGCTTACTTCTTATGCACTTCCCAATGTATAAAACACATAACTAATGTCAACATAGTGGGAGACCCCATATCCCATATGACACCCCCAAAAATACAATATTAAATATATACAAACATCAAGATGCCAAGTTGAGACAACTTTCCCAACAACCATCAACAAGTTTGTTAATGTTAATGATTCCAATGGCATGTGGACTTTGGTGCTGAAATCTTATATGGTGGGTGTCCTTGAGAGCATTACAAGGGAGAACGCCTATATATTTATCAACATTGTATATCAACATTGTATGGTGCTATAATTCGCAGTCACTAGCTCAATTTGTGGAGCACCTTTAGCAAAATCAAGAGAGACAACGCATTCCCTCCAACTCGTTCATGCTAAGTCACGCTTAATTTGCATTCACATGTTGTCCATGCTCCATCACAACTATTTGATAAATTGATTCATTTGAGTTTTCTAAAACCTTTTTCGTTTTTGAATAAGACATCCACAAGGAAAGTTGTCTTATGTGATTTGTGGTAGATGAGTGCCCTACCCATGATCCAGAATTTCTTTCATGTAATTGTTATTGTTGTCTTACGTCAATGAAAATCACCGTAGAACATTTTGTATTAACTCTAATTCAATGAGTGACATAAATTATCACTACCTTCCACACAAACCTTTACTGAACTCATTGATCGCTTGTGATACCATATTAGAGAAAATAGAAAATAAAAAAAATCAACATTGCAGGGCCTCAAACAAGCAATTTCATTGTATCTCTGTATAAAGTATGTACAATGAGAAGCCAAGTTGGTTGCCCATGAAACAACATACATGAACAAACAAAAATAAAATTACAATAAAATATAGACAATTCTCTTGAATCGGGTGTTGGTTTAAAACACTAGCATGAAGCCTACTCAAGTCATTTACCCTAGTAAACATTAAATCAAATAGTGATAATAATTCTATAATATATATCTAACACAACTCTCTATGGAGAGCATAGATGATCCATGAACAAGGAGAATAATTGTGATGTCTTAAGCAAAAACAGTAATGCAAATCTGATTGTTAACCTTCCACGAGCACATCATTTGAATAACACTATCAATCCTAGCATTCACTCTGATCTTAAATAACTAAAATTAAAATTATTGTTTAGGCATCAACCATATAATTACATTTCAAACAACAAATGACATAAATAACTCGTGATCTTCTTATTATGATGAAGAACAAATAACAAGTATAATTTCTAATCTCTTTCTTATTACAATAATGGTTGTATTATATTCAAATAGTTCTACAATATCATTAACTACAACAATTCTTACTAACAACAATGACAAGTTGAATCAATACAATGCGGCTAGTGTTTTGCATCTAATGAAGCTTAAATACAAATTTACAAATTCTGAATGAGATTGTCCTTTGAGAATCACTAGGGCTTTCATCCTAGGATTCCCACATTCAAATGGAAGTGCTCAAAATAGATTTTGAAAGGAATTTGATAAAGTGTAGTTGATGTTCGAGAATGAAAATATTCGCTCTTTTATATCCTCCACAAATTGAATAGGTCAACCACCATATACATCTACAACTTCAAATTGGAACAGTGACCATGGATTGGAAATATTTCATTTGAAAGTGATGGCATCAAAAATAGACTACTTCAAATTTGAACAATGACCATGGATTGGAAATATTTCATTTGAAAGTGATGGCATCAAAAATAGACTACTTAGATCAAATTTTCTCATATCCTGTGTTTTGCTTGCCATAATCTTTGAAGTTTCTACTAGTACATGAGCAAACTACTATCTATCAACAGTATTATTTACTATTACAGTTCTAATATTGTATTTTGCCATACCATAGACATACAAAGCCTGCCTTCTCTTCATGAATTGATGTTTTTTAATGGGTATTGATGTAAAAAATGCCTTATGGGATTTTCCTGTAGGGACTCCATAAAGTATAACTACAAAAGCACCTTTGAACGGCAAGTTAAAGCCGATTGGAAATATTCAAGGGTCCTATAAATTGGTTTATATAGCACAAATACAATTGTAAACAGCTGCTTATACAAGAACATAGCAACCACAATTATGAACAAGCTAAGACATCAACCCCGTAGTTCCATGCTCCCTCCTTGGTGTTTCCATATTTTCCATTTCTGCTTTACCCACTTTAAACAACAGATCAACTCCATTGTTATTTCATAAAAAAATTGAATTCAACAAACTGAAAATCAAGATAGCTTAAGAAACACTAAAATAAAGCAAAAAAGAAATAATTTTAAAAGATGGTGAAGGATGTCCAAGGTGAAACTGTTGCATTGAGAGTTTCAACCACGTGCCTTAAAGTAGGCCGCAGTGAAAGGTCCAATTTAGGAAGCAACACTATCCTGTACCATTCAAATCCAACCAATGATAAAGACTAGATATCACATCATAAACAAACAAATAATTCTCTTTCAAATTGAGTGAAAGGGATCAATCACACAAACATTACAGAGATAAATTTAAGTGTAATATTTGATTCTTCTGACATGTTTATTAGAGATGTTTTTCCCTTTGGCATTCAAAAGGTATAAACATTAAAATCTTCTTGTCTACCATCTTCGTAATCGCAGTTTCTGCCATTCTCTTTAACTATTTTTGTTTATCATTTCTAAAATATATAAGCTGTTAATTTATTCCGAATAGACATAAAAACACAATGAAAGCAGAATAATGTCTCCGAATAAATATGACTGCAAAAATGATAGAAGAATTAAATCCGTTTGTTACACTGAAAGGAAGCTCAGTAGTTTCTTGATTCTTAAGCTCTTTTGCACACTTAAAAGTGGCCCAGATCCTACTGACAAATTTGCTCCACTGCTGTTACAATTTGGGGTGGCTGCACGACTGTCCATTCCTCTAATGTGCCCGCATATGGTGTGGGCACATCCTGTGATGATAAGCACATAATGGGCGCATCCAAATAGTCCCAGAAGTTCTCAATAATTGCAGCCCTGAGACTAGCTCCAATGCCACCAGTTCGCATGCACTCCTCAACAATTAGCACTTTGTGTGTCTTCTTTATTGAATTGCCGATAGTATACAGATCAAAGGGCTTCAAAGAACGGATGTCAATTATTTCTGGATCATAACCCTTATTCACTAGTGTCTTTGCTGCTTGCATAACATGATATCTCATCCTAGAGTAAGTAAGAATGGTTACATCTGCACCCGGTCGAACCATTTCAGCTTCTTCCAGACAACATATGTATTCTTCATCTGGAATCTTCTCTTTCAAGTTGTAGAGAAGAACATGCTCAAACAAGATAACCGGGTTCTCACTTCTAATTGCTGCTTTCATTAGTCCCTTCGCATTGTATGGTGTTGAGCAAGCGACCATTTGTAGCCCAGGAACAGACTGAAAGTAAGATTCCAAGCGCTGAGAATGTTCTGCACCTAGCTGCCTCCCTACGCCCCCAGGGCCTCGTATAACTGCAGGAATAGTAAACTGCCCCCCTGAAGTATAATGAAGCATGCCGCAGTTATTTGATATTTGATTGTAGGCCAACAATAGGAAACCCATGTTCATTCCTTCAATTATAGGCCTTAGACCTGTCATAGCAGCCCCAATGGCCATCCCTGTGAAGGAATTTTCTGCTATGGGTGTGTCCAGCACTCTCAAATCACCATATTTTGTTGCCATTCCTTTGGTAACCTTGTATGAACCTCCATAATGACCAACATCTTCTCCAATGACACAGACTCGAGGGTCTCTCTCCATCTCCTCATCCAAACCTTCATGGAGAGCCTCAAACAAAAGTAGCTCATGCCTAATCAAGAACACATATAATCATTAAAAATTAAAATCAGAACCACGTAAAAGAAACTATTTACATTCAATTTTCCAGGAAACTAATACCTAAGTTTTAAAATGATAAGATGTGTAAACCCAATTTTTTATTTTAAGTATGTTACAAATTCTCAATGTACATTGTATACTAAAAGAGTCAAGGTAAAAAAAGAACACATTAAATTCCATAACCAACGATATAACATCTGGTTGGACTTGTCATAAAAAAATAAAGAGTTCAAACAGAATATAATAAAGCTGCTTGACAGCTTTAAAACTAGTACCAACTAAATGGCCCATATAATAAACTTATAACGAGTTAAATATACTATTGAAAGGATTTCTATATTATATTACCCTTATAGACATATGGTTGGAGTGGTTACTAGAAGAAAGGACATAAGTAGATATCACTATCCACAGTGAAGCTCTCCAGATATTTCTCAAGTCCTATATGTAAGAAAATAACAGAAACAATTTCCATCGTTGCATAGACAAGATACAGGAATCAGACGATTAAGCATTAGAAAAGTGGCTGGGAAATGTTGCCTCCCCAAAATACCACTCTCAAGCTAAGCTTTAATAAAGTATTCTGAAGCATGACTAAGAAGTCAGAAGATGGTGACATCATTCGTGACAGTGAAGGCAACCAATTAGTGTGTTCTACGCTATTTCAGTATTATGCTGACAATGTGGCAAAGATAGAGGCCATGGTCATAGGTCTTAAAATGTTAGAAAACTTAAAATTAAGAATATGATAGTCAAAGATAATTCTCATTTTCCGTCATAATCATCAAAGGTTTGAGACCAGAAGGTTACAGTGATAAATTTGTGGCATTCATTTATGAGGTGTTTAGTCCTTGGAAATCATATTGACCAAATTATTATTTCATTTGCATTAGCAGAAAGACTGTAGTGGCTGGTTTCATAGATAAGGGTGCATTTAATCTTAAACACACAAAGGGCTTTGGATTATCCAACGTATAAGGAAAATAGTTCACAGAATCTGTGAGTACTTGCCAGAAATTTTGTCTGGCAAGTAACCAGGCAAAAAATTCGGAGGAATTTTTGATGAGTTTTTGGCAAATATTCATCAAGTGTTTGGCTGGTTTTTTAAATAAACTTGGCAGGTCTCTTCCATTAACTCAGCAAGCCCCTGCCCAACCAAAAAATAAATAATTTTTTTAAAACATTTTTATAAAGAAAAATGTGCCAAATACTTAATTTCTTCTTTAAGTGATAAAATTGTGAAAATGGTGTGCAACATGAAGTTTTGTGTGGTTTCAAAGGCCTTAATTTGAGCTTGGTGGCAAGGGCACTGCCCGTAAAACCCGTCATGTATTGCAACAAGAAATGTACCAAGGGCACTGCCCCTCGCCCTTGTTAGAGACACTGCCCCCAGACCCCCACAAGAGGCACTGTCCCTCAACCCCATTTGGGGCGTTACTCCCAACCCCCCATGAGGGAGCACTGACCCTTGACCCTGCTAAGTGCATTGCCCCTGGACCAACATCCCATTGGGGTCTCCATTCCTTGACCCCCACTAGTTATTGAGATCTCTCTTATATAAGAAATTTGATTACAATGAGGGGATTTGGGAGTGGAGACCAGAATTGACAGCTTATACAATTATCTTTATCACTATCATAATATCATTGATCAATGATAAGATTATCATACAATCAATATCAAAGATTCATATGCCATTATTATTATGAAATACAAAACAACCTTCAACTTTGCACAAGAAAGGTAGACAACAAATCAGTGGAGGTCATTGATTTGGTCAAGTCAAAGCCATAAACACAGCCTTCAATGTCGAGTGAGGAGCTACAACAGAGTGCAAGAATTAGAACCTCTCCCCAAGTTTTCACCAGACTAGGGAAGAGGAAGATGTAAAATGTTGCAATATGCAATTTATGAATTATGATGATGATTTTCAAAAGCAATCATCATATTCATAATAGTTGCAAGATAACTATTGTATCAAGATTCCCCATGATGATGCAATTTTGAACTCAATTTGTATTCCAGTGAATCAAATTTAATAGAAAACACTTTTGTACTCATTGGATATATTGTCATTGAATTTTGCACAAAAAAATGTGGTTTTAAAGAGATCTATGCAATTTTTTAACTTGCCGAGTTTTTCCCAAGTCCTTGCCAAGTCGAAAATTTTGGGTCTGCCAAGTTTTTGCTGAGTCCGAGTCTTCCAACTATGATAAGAAGCTTGGAAGAAGTCATCAATTAAGATGCCATAAAAGGATCATTCAACAAAGCCTCAATGTCGTGGCAAGCTCATCTTTGATAATTTCATAGGTGACTCTATGCCTGATGTCTTAGTAGGGGCACATCATTTCTTCTCTACATCAAAAGTTTACTGAGATGCTTGCCTACAGCTCTATTTGTCCTCATTTTGCAGCAGTTTCATTACCATGTAGGATCGAGTAAAGAATTTGATTGTGCAGAGCTGTGAATCCTTGAAGAATAAGATTACAAATAAAATATAGAAGAATTAAGATGCGAGCTTAGGGGAAGACAGAGGCAGCACATTACAGGAAGAAGCAGAACAAAGAATGAAACTCCAAAGAAAAGTCAACATAGCAACTCATAAAAGTTGGTTAGAAGCCTAGTTCCACAGAGTTTCGGAATGGGGGGATGCAGGAACAGGGGGGCCATGGTCCTCAATTTGGGGTCAGCAGCAGAGGGGTGGCAAGCAGATGATAGTGCAAATATAATATTATATATAGTATTTGAATTTAGTAACATTTGGAAGAAGAAAATTGCAAATACATTATCCTGGAATTGTTAACATTTGAAGGTAGAAAAACATTTCAGTTACACTGAGATACACACTAGCGCCAGCTAATATTTAGTCATTGTTGGATTCAGGTATAACTCATTTGGAGAAGCTTCTCTATAAACCAGATCAAGTGGATAGATCAGTGCTAACCAACCAGTGTTGTTTTTTCCTGTACCATGAATCATGATCCTAAAGGTACCTTCCAAGTAGGCCATATCAAGGTTGATATGCAGTTCTGAGAGCTAGTACCAGTTTCCATCTTCTTGGCCTTTTATGGATCTCTTTCTAAAGCTTGCTTCCATGGTTTTTTAATATATGTCAGCATGTTTTTCTGTCTTCCTCAATTAGATAGCTTCTAACAAGATCAATTATTTAGGTTAACTTTATACTGCTTAAAGTATAGGTTGCTGAATTGGAATTGGCTAGACGTATGGTATGCCAGTTCAGCAAAAAAATATAAGGAGGCTGGATACATTTGTACAAAAAACATATAAAAATCATATATAATCTCCTTAAAACATAATTGAGTTCAGAATACTGTTGACTAAATTCTTGTCAACCTTAGCCCTGAAGAAATCCAATCTGAGAAATTTTCTGGCTACAGAACCCTAAGAAAAACCTCTTTTTAGCCTAAAACCCTAAACCCTAATTAAAAAGGCTTTTAAGCCTTTTATTTCTTTTCAGGCTCTATTTTTCTAACTGATCGTTGACCGGGTGAACCAGTCAAATCACTTAACTTCTACCGGCTAGAGGGTCTTCATGCATGGCGGGGCCGGTTTCTCCCTTTCCTCCTACTGGCCAGCGGGGTCCTCGCCTTTTCAGAATAGCTTTTAAGTCCGACAGAGCAGGTTTTGGCTCTTGGCGAACTCCCCCTTTTCAGCAAAGCTTTCTAAGGTCGGCAGAACGAAAAACACATCTTGGCGAAAAGCCCTATCTTGCCGAAAGGGCCGAAGGGCATGGAGGGTCCTACATGATATGTCATCCCAGGTGGACAAGTCGGCAACTGCCAAGTGATCTCAGAAGACACTTGGATTGGTGGGTCCCGAGTGGCGAGGGCCTTTTCGGCCAGACCTCCTATGGGCGACATAGGCATGAACCCGTCTTGGCGAAAGGCTCGGTCTTGGCGAAATGTGGTCCCCTCCACGAGCAGTGATAGGTCCATGGGTCCAGCCCACTACGTGGCACGATGGCAGCCATAGATTTTCACTTAGAGAGTCGATCAACGGCAGTGTTTTAAACTCTTGTTGGGCCTTTTGGTGCACTATGCGCCTCCATCTCACGCGAAGACACGGAGGATCGAACGGCCAGAATTCAAATTTGCAGGTGCAGGGTAAATTTAAATGCTTTGTCAACATTGGTTGTTGAATGGACGGTCGACAACCAATCGCATACCTAGTCGGTGGCCGATATCTGATCGGATTTTGATCCAACCACTAGGATTTTTTGCCTTTACTCCAGGGGGACTCTGTAACCCAGTTTTGGACGCAACCTACAACCCTTCAATGCGGTATGAAGACTTTTTGGCTCTGCAAGTTGATCTCAGACGGTATGCGCAGAGATTTTCATTCATCCGCAGAATTTTGGTTTCCTCCCAGATGCAGAGATATTCTTCCAGTTGTTGATCTGATTCCCCCCCTCTGATATTTTGTAACCTAAACCCAATAGGGTTAGGGCTTCTAATTGCAATCCAATCTGAATTATGCCTAAACTATAAAGGCAAAATTTGTAGCTTGCCTCAGGCATCTCCTTTCTTTCTTCTGCATAAAACTCATGTTTTTCTATTTTTGTAAATTTGTCTTGCCTTTACATTAATAGAATTTATCTATTTTGCCTTCATTCAGTTCTTACAATTTGTGTTACTTGTTTACCTTGTTGTTTGGATGCATTCTAATTTGTTTTCCTTAGAATACGTGATTGTGTTGATCCCTTCGTATATGTCATCTATGGACTGAATCAGCTCCTCTTGCCATCTTGCAAGAATTCCAACCTTCACTCATTCTTAGGGCACTAGTTAGGATAGAATCTTATGCATGCTTTGGGTAGTCCTATTGATGTTTTGTACAGTTATAGGCAAGGAGATTAATTTCAATCTAGGTGCAAACCTCCTTTTTTCTTTCATGCATTCCTCTTTCTCCCTTTTCCCCTCAGATCATTAGATTAGATTCTATCTGTGTTGGGTTAGTCCAACACCTGCATCAGATTGATAAGGAAGTCGGCCTCTCCAGAGACTCAGCCCCACAATATGCAAAGTCCCACACTTGGAGGCTGTTTCAATGTGTCACAGGGTTGATGAGCATAGGTGTTCATAAAGTGGGCTGACTTTTGTGACAACAAATACCACATATCATTTATATGCTCAAAATGACCATAAATATTACAACTTTCAAAATATAAATACTAATTATATATCAATTTACGAAACTTAAATATCATAACAAAATTCAAATATTCATTTTTCTTAAGTATTATGAATAAATTTATTTATTTAATTAATAAATAGGTAACTTGTATTATTTAAGTTTTATTTTAAATAATAATCATTCACTTATTTAAATAAATATAAATTTGAAATCCAAAAATATAAATAAAAACCTAAAAATGATATATCAAATAAAAGTTTACAATAAAAGAGGCAGTGGAAAAAAAAAAGGGAATTGAAAGTTGTTAAGGGTTTTCGTTTTAAAGGAGCAGCAGAGAACAAGTCTGTAAATAAAACCCACCAAAGAATGAAATAAAAAGGCACTCAGCCTTCAAATCGTATCCTCATTCGCTGTCTTTTTTTTCTCATAGCAGATAAGAGCACAACATAAACAAAACAATAAGGTTTAGGGCTTTTATAGGGCAAAAATTCAAACAAATACACTTGGGACTCTCAGATTGCCACATCATGTCTGCAGTTCGAAACACTTGGGACTCTCAGATTGCCACATCATCATTGGAATTGGCTGGATTCACCATGTGAAAGTTGGAAACATTTGGAATGGGAGAAATTTGAACCCTGGTTGAATCCATAGGTGATTCTATCCAGGATCCGATTCTGGGAGATTTTGTACCTGGAATCAGCCTGTATATGTGCCAATTCGGCAACTTAGGTCAACATTTCTACCAAATAAGGCCTGTGTAATTTGATCTTGGATTGGCCTACTTTGGGCACGTATCTACTATTTTGATGTGTGGAGTGTGACAAAACAGTAATTTAGACTTGGTCTATGGGGCAATGATATTTACTGCTATAGAAGTGAAAGATTAGTAGTTGGGAAGGTTTCAAAGACTCTGCCTTGCATGTTCATCTAAGTTTTTCTTAGAGAATGGAAATATTAAAATGTAGAAGTACAAATCATTGTGCTTAGAAAAGTGATAAACAAACAGCAGAATTTGAAAATGGAGACATCTATCAATGGCATTGCGCATCCACATGAACATCTAAAGATGTCAAGTGATTGTGATGCTCTTAAAATTGTATGCACTAGAAGAATTCAGAAAGAAGTTATCAATCTAGATTAATATTGACACTTAATCAATTACATCACAGCCATAGAGTACAAAGCGTCCTTCTGCCTATTCCAATGTCTTTCAGCAGCTATCAATGGCATTGCGCATCCATATGAACATCTAAAGATGTCAAGTGATTGTGATGCTCTTAAAATTGTAAGCACTAGAGGAATTCGGAAAGAAGTTATCAATCTAAATTAATATTAGCACTTAATCAATTACATCACAGCCATAGAGTACAAAGCATCCTTCTGCCTATTCCAATGTCTTTCAGCAGCAGGCTATATTTGTACTTATTTACATGTATGATACTTGTTTAGTTTGTATAAAATTGGACCTGTTATCACCTAGTGTTGCCTAACTAAGATACTTCAAGATAATTTCAAGCCATCCTAATTTATGACTACTTTCAAATCCCCAAGGTCCAAACAAGAATGACGACATAAGAGACTACCAAGTAACTTCTTATCTCTACCGAAAAGGCCTGCCAATACTACCTACAGGGTAGTCAGTTAAACAAAACAACACATACTAAATATTACATCTTGACTGATACAATGTTTGAATATGACTTGACCTCTCTGAATGCAAAATGGGCAGAGGATTTGGATTATTTTTGGGGTATCTTTGCAAGTTACAACGTTGAATAAAGCGTTGAGAATCAAAGATGAATTGCCAGCAGCACCCAACAAGACCATCAGCATACTGTATATGTTTTACTGTTGTGCATATGTGTTGTACAGGTGGATTGTAGAATAATTTGCAATGTTAAATCCAACATGTTGACTGTAAAATGTATGTTTTGTATAAGGTATATGGATAACAATAAACCACTTCAAACAATCTTACAGAAGATTAAGGCGTGCTGCCAAATTCAGCATTTTGGCTATATACATGTTACACGCCTATAAATCCATAACTATTGGACCTAAATGTATTGCATAAGCACATGTAACCCATCATCAGAATGAGATTTGTTTTTTGACATTTTTCTATAAGGGTACCAGTAAAAAAGGTATGGAAATCAAACACAAGCTTGTCATTTTCATAAGTTTACCAAATGATGAGATATTATAAGACATTTTACGTTTCAGAAAAGAGAGAATTAAAGCTTACCCACTCTTTGATGACACAGGACTTGCAGCAGATTCACCTTTTACCTGAAAAAACAACCTTGTAATCTTAGAAATTGACACGTACATCTTTCAGTGTCAACTGCAGCAATTTTCAGAAAAATCAACCTCAATTCTGCAATATTAAGATTAAATATTATTTTTGCTGAGCACGGTGAAATTATTTATTAGATTCTAGCAGTGTTTCACGGAAACACGTTTCCCCCCTCCAGGCCCAAGTCCCCCATCCCCGAAACCCGTCCCCAAAACTTTTTCCCTTTGTCCCCCATCCCCGAAGCCCATCCCCCTGTCTCCCCGTCCCCAACGGGCGTGGAACACTGGATTCTAGTACTCATTCTACAAAGTTGTATATATTGTTGTGCATAACATCAATCCTCAAATGGATGATATGGATGGTAAGAATACATTATCACAAAGTAAATAAGACGTGTTGTTTACAAAGGCTAGGACAATAATACTTAAGACATGCAGGATATTTTTCTGTCAAATTCTAGCAACAAAACTTGACCCTCAAAAACTATTAAATGATTCCTCAACTTGCAAAGAAATCATGATGCTAGACAAGAATTTTGCTATCAGATACTAGCCCCACATTGATTGCCCATAATATACAGCTGACAAAAAATAAACCATGGTGACAGCATCTAAGGAGTACAAAAGCTTAAACAAACTAATAACTTGTCACCAGAGAGCAACTTTTACTATCTCATTCACAGCTGAACTCAATAGTATTGAATTTGAACTTTAAAACAAATGCTGCAACCAGATTTATAAAAAAATGTCTGACATTGACAAACACCAAAAATTAGCCACCTAACGGTGATCACTGATGATATTATCACCATGTCTAAGATATTATCGCGGTGTCTAATGGAGCAATAATCAGTTTTGATTCTTGAACTACACCTTTGGATTATTTTTACATAAGTAAAAATTTATTTAAATACCGCTATCCCCTCTCAGGAGGGAATTTACTAACTATACTGCTAAGAAATATAAGCGAAGTGAAGGAATAAGGTTGAGAAAGCTAACCGCCACAGCATTAGTGACCAACTTGGAAGCGCGATTCACCGAATTAGAAAAATGAGAAACTGATGCATCTGATCTGACACTGATGAAACTTTTCTTTTGTTCTGCGATGCAATAAAAATGTAAAATTCTAAGTAGCCAAAAAATTTCTGAAAGGCATACTATAATAACAACAGAATATAAACTCTCAACAAATCAACCAGACCCATCTTGGACAACTATAGTAAATCCAATAACATATAGTTACTACTTTAACAGCCCCCTGGTTAACTGTGTGGATAAAGTGTACATTGCATTCCCTCTGCAATTAAGCGTTGGGATGGGGTGAAATGGTGAGTATTAACATTCTTTGGGCCAAAATGATCTGTTACATCTATCAAAGTGTAACCTATGAATGTCCAGTTCAGGACTTAAATTTTCCAGGCTTTCCTTGATTGTTTTGGTTTAAGATGTACTAGGTTATAATAGAAACATTTATATATTTATATGTAATTTGTTGTTTAAAACTTAAAACCAACTAAGAAGTAAACACTCAATCTCATCCGGAAACACTCAAGATTACCAACTAAGAAGTAAACTCGTTAAGTTTCATTTTGACCCTCTGTTTTCTAAAAATGATTCCTATTATAACGGATATATGCCATCACATCAAGTAGGTTGTACCAGTAATACAGATATAACTTAACAAAACATAAGATCACTTTTATCATCTCCACTGTTAAAAACACGGCATTGAAATACAGATCCAGAATACCCGGAGTGCTGTTAAAATTCACCCTAACAAAACAATAATCACTCACATCCGCCCTCCCATCAAATGCATATTCGAGAATCTTCACTACAAAACCAAAACCGAATGTAATGCACAAATCCAAAATCGAATCGGATGGGAATTTTAGAAGAAATATTCTAAACCGCTAACGATTATTATTCGAATACACCCTTCCGTAAAATGCGTATTTAAACATAAACGCAAAACTACTGAAACTAGATCCAGATTTAAAGTAACTTATAAAGATGGATTCAAATTTTGGACCTTGCAAATGATAAGGACAAAATGCTATACACTTATACAGGATAGAAAAAGGAAAAAAGATAGTGAAAATGAAAGCTGTAGATCACCTGACTGCAGGTTCGAGAGCCCAATAATCAGCCTTTTCTGTGGAGAAGATGAAGAAAAGGGCGATACAAGGCCTGAGAACCCCCCAAACCCTTGCACTAATGCTGAACTTGCCATTTCATACAAAATTGAAGCCTAGAGCTCAGTAATACTGAAATGGGTGTTATGCAAGTGCTAACTATTCGAGCAACCCGGCTGCAAAATTAGAAAAGGGTACGCAAATATATATGCATTGTGCTTGTTTAAATTACTCTAGTGACAGAGCATTCGGGCGGAGGGACAGAGGCTCCCCTTCCTCTTTCTCCACGGGGCTTTTTTTTTTTTTCGTATGAACATGCAAATAACACAAAACTCCCTCCTTGATTGTGACGAAGTGTTATTTTTTCCTATAAATTCTGCTGGCATTTGCTTTGAATAAGTTGACAGACATGGGTAGACATGGGTAGTATAATGCTTGGTTTAAATTTTTGGCCTGCACTCTCATCGACCCCCACCAAACTCTTCCCTAAATGGAGGCTCACACTCAATGCCACCTTCATTGTTGAAAATAAATCCATCTTGTGAAATGCATACAGGTTGGTAGTTCTTAATTGATATTAAGACACCTAAAAACTCATGGATAGTTGTGTGGGCAAGCAAGGATAGGTGAAAGATTTCTAAAGGTTGTAAGGAAATATTAATTATTTATTTAATAAGTCATAATAGTTGTCTATTGGGGTGGATAGATTTGTTGAGATTAATGGTGTTAATTAGAAGATAGCTGATGTCACTTAAAAAACCCTTCAAATTGATGAAAGTTTTCAATTTTAATAACAAATATTTATTTATCTGTTTCATTTTTTTTTTATAATTAAAGGTGGAGTATCGGGTGTGAGTATGTCAATAATTTAAATTTTTATCTTTAATCTTAAATTTAATAATGATTTACATTCATAATATTATTATTTAATAATAAATTTAGAATTTTCAAAATAAACAATATATGAAATATAGGTCTAAATGTATATAGTAAATAAAATAGTTGTAAAGTAAAATAAAATGACTTTTAAATGAAATAGCTCTAAATTGATATTTCTTTATATTTTTTAGAAGATATGTTTAAAATATATACTAGCATAGATATCTTAAATACATTTATCTGAAAACATTGAGAGATATCAATCTTGAGGCATCTATATTTGAATTTTTATTGAAAATAAATATGCACTTCAAAAGATTTTATGCCCACGATGTCGCATGTAAAATGTTAATTTTGCATCTTTTTCTTATGTTTATAGAAAATATTATTATCCTTTGCAAATAAAGAACTCCTACTATCATTTAGTGGTTTATCACTAATAAGAGGTAGTTGTCTCAAATCTCCTACTAAAATGATTGATCTTCCTCCAAAACTTATGTTTTTAAGAAATGTTTGGTGTGATCTTGAATCAATATTTTGTACCAAATTTTGTCCAATAAAGCTCATTTCATCAATCAGTATGTATTGTATATGTTGGATTTCTTCTTGAGAACTTGTGAGTCTTTTCCCTTTGAATTTATCAAAATATGTGAATGGAATTCTCAATGTTGAATGGATTGTTGCAACTCCAGTGGGTACTAGTAATAATAAGGGACAACATTGTGGTGTTGATCCATCTTGAAGAGCTTGACAAATTGCTCGAATTAAATATGATTCACCTATTCCAACTATTCCTTGAATTATCATGCATAGTGGAATGTTGTTTTGATATTGATAATTATATCAAGTGCCTTTTTTTTGCTTAGCTCACTTAAATTCCATGTGATTATTTGACATCATATCATCAGGTATTAGTAAGTCACTCTCCTTCTTGTTGTTGATCAAATCTATTGATTTATTTGTCTAATCTTCTCGTCGATATTCAGTACTCCATAGTGTTTCCCTTAAGATGGTTTCCCTTAAGATATGTAGGCATCTAAAAATGGTCAATTCTTGCGGCGCCATACTCTAACATGTATGTGTGACCTTATTTTAGGGTTTTCGCATCTTATTGACATTTCTTCTATGGCGTGCACTTGATCTTCATCATTTGTCGACATATTGTTATTCCTTTGCATTTCTTCCTATTTCGATTGCGTTTCTTGCATTTTCAATTAGGTCTTGTCGATATCATCATGACTTTTAATGTTTGGTAATTATTATTGTCCTTGATTTCAGCACGGCCAAAATCGTGAGGCAACCCTACGAAACTGGTCCATTTCGTACCTTATGGCCTTCGAGAGAGCTTAATCGACTTCGTTGGGTAGCTCATTTAGCTCTTTGCTTTTCATTTTTAGTGTTTTCCTTGTTTTTCTTTAGTTTGCAGTTATACTTGCAGTTCGGACTTTAAAGTCTGAACTGCAAGGTCTTTTCTTTGTTTTGTTGTCTGCACATTGGACTTTAAAGTCTGATGTGCATTTGCTTGGTCTTTACCTGTAGTTCGGACTTTAAAGTCCGACCTGCAGGTGGTCTTTGTCTGTAGTTTGGACTTTAAAGTCTGAACTGCAGACTGCTTTGTCGAACAATGCATGTCGGACTTTATGTCTGCAGTTTGGACTTTAAAGTCCGAACTGCAGACTGCTTTGTCGAACAATGCATGTCAGACTTTAAAGTCCGACATGCAAGGTTTTCTAGCCTGCATGTCGAACTTTAAAGTCCGACATGCACTGCAAGTTGTAATTAATGTCGCATTTATGGTTAAACCCATGGTTTATTTAGTTAATTTTTTGCATTTTTATTCTTCATTTTGGTTTGTTTTCTTTCCTCTGCGCGTCCTCCTCTGCTTTTGCTCGCCGCAATTCGGATTTTCCTCGTTGTGGCTCGAATTGAGTCGCCTCATCGTCGGATTTTTTGACATCATTTGTTGTGGAAGAGGTAGGGTTTGCATTTTATTTTTCTTTCCAGGTTTTCCTTTTTGTTTCGCGTTTTTCTCCTCCTTGTTTTCTTTCGCGGTTTTTGTTCTGTGTTTCGAAGAGCAATCAGATTTTGAAGTATGATTGTCTCGCTCGTTTCAGAGGACAATCGGACTTCAAAACCCGATTGCCCTCTGAAGTCCCCCTTCTCTAGCTGCATATCGGACTTTAAAGTCTGGTGTGCAGCTGGACGAAAGGATCTACGCATATCAGACTTTAAAGTCCGATATGCAGGATCTTAACCTTCACATATCGGACTTTAAAGTCTGATATGCGGAGAGGAGTGGGTTGACATGTCGGGCTTTAAAACCCGACATGTCAACCAATTGTTTTTCCTTTGCAAGCACATCGGACTTTAAAGTCCGATGTGCCTTTAATCATTCCTAGGTTGCACATCGGACTTTAAAGTTCGATGTGTTTGTTTTAAATTTTCCTCCAACACATCGGACTTTAAAGTCCGATGTGTTATTGATTTTCCTCGGATCAACACATCGGACTTTAAAGTCCGATGTGTTGATGACCCATCTCGGATTTGCACATCGAACTTTAAAGTCTGATGTGTTGATAAAGGTATTTTTAATTGCACTTCGGACTTTAAAGTCAGATGTGCTGATAAAGGTATTTTTAATTGCACTTCGGACTTTAAAGTCCGATGTGCAATTTTTGTTTTCAAAAGAGCATGTCGAACTTTTTTCCCCGACCTGCTGTTTTTGGCAGTTTTACTCCCAAGCCTATTTTGAGTCTCATTTTTTGATCCGTTTGAGAAAAATTGATTTTTTGATACTAATGAATAGCTAATCATCAATGTTGAATGTAGTCATCACGAATGTCAAAGCTCCCTCACAACAAGCTCGAGTCTTCCTCAGGTCAGTCAGAATCTTCTCCAAGTAAAGCATCATCAAGAAAGATGAAGTACAAGTATGACAAGTACTTGAATCTATACCCAGAGAGTTCGGTAGACTCAAATATCAAGGAAATCAGGGACACTAAAATTGGGCATGTTGATATGCAAGAATTTTTTGACCGGGTTCAAAAGGCTCTTGCTCGTCTAACCAGTCTAATCAAATCTAAGTTGCATAAGTATGCATCTTTCTTAGTTGCGGCTCATGATCCTGAATTTATACTGGCAATAGCGGATCACTTTGATCCCAATACAAGGCAATTAAAGTACGTTGATCAGAACGTCATCATGACCCTGGATAGTGTGTTCTTTAACAGTGTTTTCAAGGATTCACCAATTGAGGAAGTGGCTGATATTTCTCAAGAGAGTGCTCAAGAGTACTATGAGAAACATGAGGACAAATGCAAAAAGGTGATCAATATTGTTTATCTCTATGTTGCAAGGAGTTCCCTCACCTCACGATGGCCTAAGTCCTTCCACAGGAGTGATTTTAATGAGGAATATAACGACATGGTCACCATGTTATCCAGAGTGAGGGGGTTAAAAGACTCATTATTTTCAAAACTGGATGTCTTATTACATAAATATAATCAGAAAGGGGGCCGCAAGAATCGATTGGGGAGAGCAGATCAGTGATGTGCTCTGTGCTCAATTGAAGGAGGTCAAGGTGACACTAAAGTTTTACATGACCTCGTACCTGGTTTATGCAGCTGCTTCAATGAGGCAATATCCAAGCTTGTCTACCAAGGGTGATAGGAGAGTGGTGCCCGTCTGGGAGTATTATGATCAGCTTACCAACAAGAATCAAGGTAACCACTATAGAAGAGTTAACGATGCTTTCTTTGTTGTGTGGAAATGTATGTTTGATAAGGGCCTTCAAAAGAAGAGATTGTCAGAGGCTGCTTACAACAGGGTATCTCATTATGGTTGTGTTTTTCTTCAATTTCCTACATTCACCTACATCTAAATCAGATGTTTTTTCGGGAGAGCCCTTTATTCTACCAAGGTTCCCTTCAGACAAGATCATTCTTATGGAGTTGTGCAGGCAATTGATTAGTGTGCATGAGAAACAATCACAAGCACATAAGACTGGGCTGAAATTTCCAGAATCAATCGGTAGGTACTCAGTACTAACCAACCCTAAAGCCAAGAATATGGAAGAAGAAATGCAATGGAATACCATGTGAAGATTCAAGGCACGAAACAATTTTGACTTTCATGGCATAAAGAGCAAACTCAGGAGGAGTTATACTCATGTCTATAGGTTTGAGGATGTTTGGGCAGATTGTCAGAATGAGGAGGATATAAGAAGGATGGATTTCAGTCGTCTTACTTTGGAACAAATTGAAAATTTGGATTTAGCTAAGATCCCAATGACCATGGAAGACACAGATGACATAGTGGACCCTGTTTATTATGAGAATAAGATTTTTGACTCCCCACTTGCACTTGTGCAATGGTTGAAGAAAGAAAGCAAATCTATTACTCAAAGGATCTCTCCTATCTTAGCAAACACCAATGCATGGTTGGTAAAGAAAAATCTCAAGATGAAACAACTTCCTGCTAGTTCAGGAGATGATGACAACAGTGATGGCCCATTGGGCAAGACAGCTATAGCTGAAACAAGAACAAAGAGTAGGGCATACCCACAAGCATTATCCTCAGCTCTTGTGGTACAATCGAAAGGTAAAGGACACAAAATCAAATTTACAGTTAAAGGGTCAAAAAAGGGTGAATCATCATCTGCATCACAGGAAGCAGTAGCGAAAGAGCCAGAACAACCGCCTGCCAGTAAAGTTGGAAAAGGAAAAGAGATTGAAGAGGGTGAAATTCCTCAACAAGAGGAAATACAGGCAGAAGAAGTATCACGCCCAGCTAAAGTTGATACCCCGATTACCTCACAAGTAATCGTCCACACTATTGAATCTGACTCTGACTTTGACCAAGAGGATGAAGATTTTCAAGAAGATGGAGATCTAAGTATGGGCATGACACAATCGGAGACCGTTGGTCATTTTTTCACAATAACCAACTTCTCTAATTTAGATGATATCCCTTCATCTACTTTTGAATCCACAATGATGGATTTTAATGAAACCTTGGAAGATGCACTTGCAGAACAGGTTTCAGTAGACTTACCCGTCACTACCACCACCACCACAGCAGTTCCTCCATTGGTAAGTGTTGAAGTTACATTCACGACACCCTCAACTCTCCCATCTGTAACTGAAGAGGTAGCAACAACAAATGTTCCACTAGATACCTCAATATCATCACCATCAGTAACACTCACAACTGCTCCAAGCTCCAGTCAACCCGCTCCCGAAGCTTCAACTCAAAATTAGCAAGGAACTACTACTCCATCAGCCAATCCAGAACTACCCCCTTGGATGGAAGTAGTGGCCCCTAAAAGGAAAAAACAGATGATCTCTCTAGACGAGTTTGACTTTGAACTTTTGGTTCCTCCAAAGCCTAACGGAACAAAAACGCCAAAGACGGTATCGCGGGTGGTAGTAGATCTGACTTCTAAGAGAAAATATGTTGAAGTCACGGTGCCATCATCAGACAAGGACAAAGGCAACATACAATCTGAAGATTATACCATGCAGGTCATAGAACTCGGGGTGGAAACACATGAGAGTGTGAAATTGGATTCATAGACAACCTTTAATTCTTTGTTGAGAAGATTGGATTAGGAGAGGGATGAGAAAAATATCTTAAAGCAGAAGTGTGAACAGCTGACCAACATTCTTCTAAAGGTAACACAATCTTCTCAAGAGGTTGAACCCATAGGATCTTCAATAGATATCGAAGCCCTCAAGAAGATTGAACAGGTGGGAGCTAAAGGCCGAGTGATGGATGAGTGGATCTCACGGCTAAGATCAGAAGGCTCTCATCTTCTGAGCTCAACAATGGGACTATTGTCAGATTATGAAGTGATCCAGAGTCAGATGCAAGGACTCAAAACCTCTTTATCATAGGAGATTGAGGAAGTTGTGAAAAGTAATACCCTGTGGAGCAAAATGGAGGACTTTAGGATAGATGTCCTGGTTTAGAATAAGGTAATTCCCACAAGGGAGAAGTACATCCAGATCTTATCTTTATTATCTCATAAGTAAGAGACAATGAAGTTAATGATTACAGAGCTGGACCGGGAGAAAAAAGAAGGTGATGACGAGGTTGACCTCATTTTTGCCAAAGTTGGTGATATCCCTTGCTATTTATATGATGGCAATCAAAATCTCGTCACTGCTGAATTTGTCACGCAGGAATTCCTTTCCTTGATGGATCAATGCATGGGACAATAATTCTCACTTGATACATTTGATAAACTGTTAGAAATCCAGGTCAGTTTTGAAGTTCTCGCATCCATGTTGAAGGATGTTAAAAAGAAACAGGTGAAGATTCAAGATGCAATTTCCCGCATCCAAGTCATCACAAGTTCTACCTCAATGCTGAATGAAGCAGAGATGAAAGCCATCCTTGCTAAATTCGAAGATTTCCAGAAATCCAATGAAGAAGAGAATCAAGAATGAAGTATCCCCTTTTGGCACCTTTTCTTCATGCAGTTGCACCGATAGATGTTGTCAATTTTTGTGCAGCTGCACGTTTTCTTTATGTAGTAGTTGTAGTAAAATGGGATTGTGCAGTTGAATAAGTCAACTATGCCCACCTTTTTATCAACTTCTTTTCCTATAAAAGGAGGACCTCTTTTGTAAATTTTCTTATCTTTTTCATGCTTAGCAAAACTCTACAGATTTTTTATCCCAACTAAGACTTTGGGCTTTTTGTGGTGAAAATCCTATCAAATGAATAAAGAAAATAGTTTTGTTGATCACAAACTTTGTGTTGTATCAAGAAAATCATTTATATAATTTAATGTTCCTATGTTCATTGAATATATATTATCTTTACTTCTTTGATCTTTAAGATATTGCTACGTGGTTAGAGAGCTCTCAAATCTTGCAAGTAGACTTTGTGCTCTTAGCATACTTGAGAAATCTGCTGATAAATTAAGTAACTTGTGGTAAGCTTTGTATTGTTGCGGTTATTTGTAGTTTAATGGATTAGAAAACTATACTTGAAGACTTTGAGCTTTAAGCTAAGTTTCTAATTGTTTAATTTGTAATGATCAGTGTGAATTAGTATTACCTTAAAGGAGACTTTGTGTTGCTTAATAGTAACTCTTGGTGTAGTTTGTTAGATTAATAGTTATTTTCTTTAAGTAACTGAAGAGGTAGAGAAATTGTATCTAGGTGAAGGAAGGATACATAAACTCTGAAAAAAGAGAGTTATATGCCCAACACCAACCCACAAATTTAATTTCTTATTAATTAGAGGAGAAATTTCATAGGGAACCTCCCCTTGATGAGAGGAGAGATTAATTTCTCAGTATAGCGTTGTGTAAATTATATATTTTGTCATTAGTACACTGGTGACAAAATATTCACCCAACAGTTATCAATCTTTATCATATCAATTGGACATTTTCAACCCTTCGCCATGTCGAATTAGGGTTTTATCCTCAATCTTTATCATTGTCAATCATTTTATCATTTTGCGACCGATTCGTCATTGGTCTTTTGTCATTCGACCTTCATCAAGTTGACCTTTTATCAATCTTTGTTCGATTTGTCATCGATCTCAATCAATCATCATTTCTCATCAATTTGGACCAACCAGTGATTGGTCCTCATCAATTGGTGCCTATCAATTGTATCCTTGATCAATTTTGTCATTGATCCTGTCAACCAATGTTGACACTTTATCAATTATCAGTTCTCATCATTTAACCATGATCGAATTGACCTTATATCGATTGCATTGATCATTCCAATCTTGTCATGACCTAATCAACATCCTTTCATCTCTAATTTTCTCCTAGGGTTTTATGATTTATTCATCTAATCATATTCATCATTTCCCTTCCAAGTTAAATAAATTTATTTATTTAATCCTAAGTCTCCTCTTGTCACAATTAAATATTCATTTAATTGGCTAATTATTCCCCCTTTATGAATTAATTAGTGAATGGCAATTTATTAATTAATTTCACCTTTTTTCCTAATTTCCTAATTTTCCCTCATTTACTAATTTCCTAATTTCTAATTTTCCTAATTTTCCAATTCTAATTTCCCACTAATTATCCTCTTCTAGTTGCTCCTATTCCTGTGCTTCCTTTGTCATAAGATGGAATCACGATTCTCTCATTCGTCATAAGTGTTAAAATAGCAACATGTCATAGCTCTTGACATAGAAACTTTTCCTCACACTTTGCATTGGAAATGTGTCATGATTTATGACATAGAAGGTGTCATAACCTTCTTCTTTCAATCCTTTTTCCCAAATTTTGAATCAAATTGCCTCTTTAACTCTTTTCATGCTAATTTGCTCATCTCTCCAATTTACCTATAAATTGGATGCATTTCTTCAATCTTGGGAATCAACCATGCTTTGAGTATCCTTATGCTGCTTAAATCATCATCTCGTCATCTTGCTTTCGATACACTTGCTTTGTAGGTGACATCTACATAATTTGAAGGAGAAAGAAGAACAATGGAGGTCAACGAAGGAAACATTTGCATTGGTTTGCATTTATTTTGAATGTTTTATCTTCATTCCTTTATTGAATGTGTTAGGAGTATTTTCGTTGCATTTTAGTCTTCGTGGTTGGCTAATTTATGCTTTGATTCCTTTGCCTAATTCCTACTCAACCCCTCAAGGTGTGTGCCAATGCTGATCTTGCCAACATTTCCATCTACTCGTGTACAATCCTTCCAATATCCCATCCATTATCCAATGCATATTTTTCATCCTTCCTTCCATCCTATCCAATCCTTTGCATAAATCCTTGCCTTAGTCCTATCTCATTTCCATGTCATTATCCTACCAAAGTCTTTCAGCATGTCATCATTTTCGAAGATACCATCCAGACAACAAGATGCTTGAGTCCTTCTTTCATACTCTATCATGTGTCCATTTTCTTCTGAAAGGTCAAAATATCAAAAATACAAAAAAAAATTGAAAAAGAAAAAAAAAAGAGAAAAAAAAAGTAAAGACAAATAATTCGTCCTCTGGCGAAAACCTGGAAAATAGGCGCCTTGGGCAAGTACCATGATGAAAACCTAGCAAACATGCATCATGCGTAATCCATTAACTTCTTGCATACTATACTTGGGGGTAAGTTTTGTCCTTTCTATCCTATCCTATCATACCCCCATCATGTCCTTCATTATCCTATTGTACCCCTATCATGCCCTCCACTATCCTATCATCCCTCATATCAATATTCCCTTCTCCACCTTTGATCTTGACAAGGCTGAGGACCTTCATGAATTTCATGCATCCTATTTGCAGCTTTCAATCTATCATAGCTTTTGGTCTTTATCCATTGGCTTAAATTACAACCTTTCATTCATATTCCTTGGCTTATTGCATCAAACTGTCACTATCCCTTAGCCTATCGCAACCTTCAGTTCATATCCCTTATCTATTTTTGGTCTTTCTTATCCTATTTATATCCTATCATCGTCCATTCACTCTTTTCCATCCTTTGATCTTGATCCGACATAAGAACGTAAAATGCAAAACATGGTTTCAAAAACCTCTTGACATGTCCCTCATGCCATGCCATTGCTTTACATTGTCATCTCCAGTCCCTTATCCCATCGCATGGTAGCCCTTGGGAAGTGAATTCGCTCTACCTTTTTCATGCTAAATTGCCTTTATCTTCCCTCTATCAACCAACATTTTAGCAAGCTTATTTATCCATTTGTCATATTCCTTGCCTTGCTAGACACTAGGGGAAACTACTAATAAAGTCCTAAAAAAATCCCTAAAAATCAAATAATGTCCTGAAAAAATCCCTAAAAGTCAAATAAATTCCTGAAATAATCTAAAAAATTTGAAAAACATCTTGAAATAAAACAAAAAACAAATCAAAAAATGTCCTTAATAAAATTCAAAAAAATAAAAATGTCCTGAAAAAATAAAAATAAAAACACAAAAGTCTTGAAATAAATTCAAAAAAATTGTAAAAATGTCCTGAAATAATCCAAAAACATCATAAAATATCCTAAAAAAAATTCAAAAATTTAAAAACAATCGTTTTCATTTCATTTCGCCAATAAACTGTCCCTTTTGTACATAGACAAACATTTTAGTAGGAATCGAACAGAAACACATTAAACATTGCACTTAAACGAAATCACGCATCAACATATGAGCTATTCAAGCAATCAAGCTTTCCAACTGGTTCAATTGTCACATTAATCAATCAAACAACATCAACATTACCAGTCCTTGTCAATATTATCATGGGTCTTATACAGGGTGTGGTATACTTGAAACTAGACTGTGTCTTGTCTTAGACGAGGTACTGCATTCTTGAAACCAGACAACATGATCGTCCTTCATCTTATCAAAATTATCACTATGGCAACAAAAATCAGAATGTTTGTTTGACTTTCTTGAATTTGCGAGTCTTATCTTTCCTTGATTTATCTTTGATCATGTTCTTATGTTGCTCGATGATGTCACTGAGTGATTTAGAGTGGTTAGGATGGTTCGTGGTCATTTTGGTTTTTGTCTTCTGTTTGTGAAGTGTTTCTAGCATTCTGGGGTAAGTATGTCTTGGGTGTCTGTGATAAGTATGTTTGCTCTGTGAACGTCGAACATACCTCGACCCTTGACACATGTATGTCTTAGGATGTCTTGATTCATTCCTTGTCTGCAATGTGTATGTTTTATGCAAAGGGATTGCATTATCGCCCTGGCCTTCATTTCCATAGTGCATTGCATCTATTTTGCCATTTTAAATAAAGGCTCTCAACTATATTTGTGCATTTTTTAAAGCAAGTTTTTCTTCACCACTAACTGTTCTTTATCTAATTTCTGCTTATTAGCATTTCTTTCGTCAATCCTTGAAGTCATCTTGGTCTAGTCCTGGCATTATTTTCGACAAATTGGCCTCTTTTCTGGATTTTTTTGGCCAATTCCTCGAGGGGCATACATATATCCTAATTGTTGTTTGGGGCATATTTCTTGATTTTTCTTTGAAACAATGCTCAAAATCGCATTGTCTCAAAGAGAGGAAAAATGTAGGCATCTAAAAATGGTCAATGCTTGCAGCGCCATACTCTAACATGTCTGCGTGACCTTATTTTAGGGTTTTCGCATCTTATTAACATTTCTTCTATGTCGCGCACTTGATCTTCATCATTTGTCGACATCTTGTTATTCCTCTGCATTTCTTCCTCTTTCGATTGTGTTTCTCGCATTTTCAATTAGGTCTTGTCAACATCATCATGACTTTCAATCTTTGGTCGTTATCAATCTTTATCGTATCAATTGGACATTATCAACCCTTCGCCATGTCAAATTAGGGTTTTGTCCTCAATCTTTATCATTGTCAATCATTTTATCATTTTGTGATCGATTTGTCATTGGTCTGTTGTCATTCAACCTTCATCAAGTTGACCTTTTATCAATCTTTGATTGATTTGTCATCAATCTCAATCAATCATCATTTCTCATCAATTTGGACCGATCAGTCATTGGTCCTCGTCAAAAGGCGCCTATCAATTTTATCCTTGGTCAATTATTGATCAATTTGTCATTTATCCTTGTCAAGCAATGTCGACACTTTATCAATTATCAATTATCATCATTTAACCATGATCGAATCGACCTTATATCAATTGCATCAATCATTCCAATCTTGTCATGACCTAATCAACATCCTTTCATCTCTAATTTTCTCCTAGGGTTTTATGATTTATTCATCTAATCCTATTCATCATTTCCCTTTTAGGTTAAATAAATTTATTTATTTAATCCTAAGTCTCCTCTTGTCATAATTAAATATTCATTTAATAGGCTAATTATTCCCCCCTTTGTGAATTAATTAGTGAGTGACAATTTATTAATTAATTTCACTTTTTTTTCCTAATTTCCTAATTTTCCCTCATTTACTAATTTCCTAATTTCTAATTCCCTTTTTTTCACCTATTTTCCTTATTTTCCAATTTTAATTTCCCACTAATTATCCTCTTCCAGTTGCTCCTATTTATGTGCTTCCTTTGTCATAAGATGGAAGCACGATTCTCTCATTCATCATAAGTGTTAAAATAGCAACATGTCATAGCTCTTGACATAGAAACATCTCCTCACACTTTGCATTGGAAATGTGTCATGATTTATGACATAGAAGGTGTCATAACCTTCTTTCAATCCTTTTTCCCAACTTTCAAATTAAATTGCCTCTTTAACTCTTTTCATGCTAATTTGCTCATCTCTCCAATTTACCTATAAATTGGATGCATCTCTTCAATCTTGGGAATCAACCATGCTTCGAGTATCCTTATGCTGCCTAAATCATCATCTCATCATCTTGCTTTCGATACACTTGCTTTGTAGGTGACATATACATAATTTGAAGGAGAACGAAGAACAATGGAGGTCAATGAAGGAAACATCTGCATTGGTTTGCGTTTATTTTGAATGTTTTATCTTCATTCCTTTATTCAATGTGTTAGGAGTATTTTCACTACATTTTAGTCTTCATGGTTGGCTAATTTATGCTCAAATTCCTAGTTACACTAATCATTAGATAAAATATCTCCATCTTCATATTCACTGCAATTTTTAGTTTCATCTAAAATAATCCTCTACTCTAATGCCATGGATTATAATTGAGTGATTCCTGATTTGACATAATTGAAGTATCATCAAGTTTCATATCTCTTTGTATATTACATAATGACTCATAAAACAATAACTTTGACCAAGAAAAGTTGACCCATTTTTCTAATTGGCATGTAGGCATGGTGTGGGTTGCATAATTTTAATAGTCAATTTTCAGTTTTGATCTTTATGATATGCAATGCTATGATCTAGATGCACTTATCTTTCAATTTCACAAACCAAATTTCTTAATTAATTGTTTAATCAATCATTTTCATGAGATTTTGTATTGTGTAATCACAATTTTCAAATTCAAATTCAAATTGCCCTCCTTTGTGCATGAGTTTTACTACCATTAGTCCTACCTATAATATTCCTGTGAGAAGAAGTTGTAGAATTAAGGCTTCCGAAGGTTTAATTACTAAGGATATGGAGCCTAATTTGGATAACTTGTTTCATGAGATTATTGGTGGTTCTTCTATTCCAACAATTGATGTCATTTATCCTCATTCTTTTCATAATTCTTATGATGAGGGTGAATCACTAACTAGGGTTTTTGTTGACCAATTGGAGAAGATTGATAATGAATTTAAAAATCTTCAACAATGGATGAGTCAACAATACCCGGAAAGTGAGCTACCCCATTGATTGAAATATCAAAAAGAATAGTTCAAAGTGATAAAGTTGGCATCAATTTTTTGTGTGGTCTTGCTCATATTATTGACACTAATATCATGCCCATGAAAAGTTATATTGAAGCTCTTGGTTACACTCAAGCACCTAGTCAAGTTAACCATCTATTCCTATGGCTACATCTATACCTAATGTGCCTACTTTCACATCTAACATCATGGCTACTTCCACACAAAATTTTAATCCTACACATGTTAGTTAAGGAGTAAATATTGTTAATTAAAACTCTTTCATACCTCCTCCTGCGAGTCTTCCATTTGTAACCCAATCATCTCCCATTCCTACATATCATAGTGTTCCACCTCCTTATTCTCAATCTCCACCTTCATACAATAATGTTACTCCTCTATCCCAATCCAATATGTCTATTTCCATCCATCCACTGAAGCAACCATCAATAGCCTAGCTCATACTATGTCATCCTTACAACAACAAATAGCTTCCATGAACCAATCAAAGTTTAATGTGCCCACATTTGATGTAGCGAGCCCATTATCTATGACATTGTTCATGATGTCCCTCCTAAACATGTGGAAGTATTTCATTTGGAGCTTTATAATGGAAAAGGTGATCCCTTGACTCATGTGAAAACATTTCAAACTTTGTGTAGTGACTTTGCTCATGACAAAAGACTTTTGACTAGATTGATTACTAGAATATTTAGGGATAAATCTTTGCAATAGTATTGTTCTTTGCCTCCTTATTCTATTACATCATTTCAACAATTAGCTAATGCTTCCATTCAACAATTTCACAATAATATTGGTCCTAAGATTACTTTGACTAATTTCATTCATTGTAAGCAAGGTGTTAAAGAAAAAGTGACTAATTTTATTGGTAGATATAAACATTTGTATTCTCAAATTGCTTATCATATACTTCATCATGATGTTCAAAGAATTTTTATTTATAATTTACAAAAAATGCATTAGGGATAAGCTTCTCTTTTCTGAGTTTACTTCCTCTATGTAGTTGTGTGTAGTACTTCATAATTATCAACTTCAAGTGAGTAAGTTTGAATCATCCTCTTCAATGGCTTGGTTGATAAGAATGAAAGTGCTCCACAATATTTTGCAAAGTTCAAATCGAATAAGGGATTCATCAAGTTCAATGACAACATCAATACCTAAGTAGCAACCGCAACAACAGGTGTGCCTCCTTTATCCAAATACTTTAGAAAAGAATTTACTCTTTCTAAATCTTTGCATAGCATTATGACACAATTGTTACGAAAGAATGTGATTAAACTTCCGCCCCTCATACCAATTGATACATCCAAACCTTTTCCACCCTATCATGATCCCAAACCTTTTTGCCCATTTCATCATCAACCTGGTCATGACACTAAAAAGTGTTATTCCTTAAGGAGCAAAATTCAAGGTTTTATTGATAATAATACCATATTTGTAGCTAGTGTGAATGACAGAGGAAACAAATTTGTAGCTCTTACTAATCAAAATCTTCAAATATTTACTAATCCTTTGCCTTCACATTCTGCTAATGTGGTTGAGTCTAAGCATCTTGCATTTTCTCCCAATGACCTTGGCCTTGAGTCTAATAATGTGATGAACCTTTTCGATAGACCTATACCTCCTAAGGATCTTTGCATTACCTTTGATCCTAGCGAGACTATTGAAGCACCTGATGGCTCACTCTATATCGCTATGAAGATCAAAAAGATACTCTCATGAGGAGTTCTCATTGAACCAACATGTACGATGAATTTGATAACTGGAGAATATCTTTATACTCTCTAATTGTATCAAGTAACATATGATATTTATCTAATGTAGTGGTTAAGATCTTTGATTCTATTGGTTCTATTACTCTTCTTGTTGAGGTTGGTACTAATTTTTTATATGTCATGTTTGCTATCATTCCTACATCGGATAGAATTTCATGTGAAGTTGGGACAACCTTGTCTCTCTTCCATGAAAGTGATTCCTTCTACCATTCACAAATGTCTGAAATTTCCACATAATGAAAAAATCATAACTATAAATCATAGTATGTACCAACCCACGGTGAGGCGTGGAGATGTTAATCTTGATTACTTTTGGTCTAAACAATTTGAACCTCTTAAGCCTCATAGTGATGCTCTTTTTCAATCTTATCAAAAGTGGAAGAATGAGATGATCTTATCTTTGAGTAAACCTAGAGATCCTAGACCTATCCCTCATCCTCATGATGGAATGTTGTGGTGTCACTTCCTACATATTACAAAGGAAAGTGTGTGACATCTCTTATCTTTCAACCTAAATGACCCTCTCCCATTCCTTCTTCTTTAAAGGAAGACAAGAAGACTATGTCGATTGACCCTAAACCTTCACAACCTTCCGCTAAAGCTAAAAGAAACTGTTGTGCAAGAGAACGTTGATGGAGACGTTGTGCCAAGGCTCATGAAGTTGCTTCTCAACCCACTTCCTCCCTAAGGTTACCAAATGTTGACATAATCCCATTTGTCCAACCTTCGCCTAATCCTAGGGAGGAAGTTCAACCTAAGTCTCCAAGATTAAAAATGCTTAAGAAAAATGATGGTTCATGTTCTATTCCTGTTAGAGATCCTATTTTTATTAATATTGATGAAAAGATGGATGAAAATAATGTTCATGGCAAGAATGTCGATGCTAATTGTAGACATATAAAAATTGTCCTCTTAAATCAATATCAATTTTTTGCATTAATAAATTGGATCCATTATTTAATAGTCCTATTTTTTATTATATTCATCCACAATATTATTTTATTTTCTCCATTATTTCATTAAATCCATTAAATCAATATATATTCTATTGTTCATCCATTTAATAACACATTCCATTTTATTCATTTTACATAAAACCATTTTCCAAATCTCTTCCATATCTACTTCATCTCCTGTTTATCCCATCCCGCTCCTATCAATCTCACTCATCTAATGCATGTAGGATAAACAATCTTCATTTATGCCCTAATCTATTATCCCACATTTGTCCTACAACCTGGATCTCCCTTGAGGACAACTATTTAAATATGTGTCCCTCTCATTTCTCAACTTGGCAAATCTCTCTATCATTTGCATACTTGCATTTTGAATCTTTTCTCTTGCATTCTAGTTTGCATATTTGATCATTGTGTTCATCATCTCATTGATTTATCATATCTATTTTATTTAATTTCATTTGATAATCTTCATATCCATCCATCATAACTTCTTGTGCATGTGCTTCTAACAACACCCATATTTCGAATACAAGATCTTGATTGGTAGGAGAACAATGGAGGCAAATCCTTGTTACAATGCACGTGTGTTTATTGCAGGTACTTCATTGCTCGATGATTAATCTATCTGAATCTTCTTCCATAAGATCTCAGATTAGATTTTTGCATCTTCATCTGGCATGCCTGGTGGGACATGCAATTTGTCTTTCATTATTTTGTTTTCGCTTGATAGAGGTTTCATATTTTTTATTTTTTTTGCTGCAGATTTGAGGCTTTTAACAATTTGTTGCAGGTTTGCCTAAAAGTTTTGACATTTTTGTTTGTAGATTACTTGGAGAAATTTCATTTACAACCACCTTTTGATCTTTTGTTTGTAGTTGGTTCATCTATATCTGTGTTGTTCTACTTTGTTATTGATATTCATCAAATTGATCGACATTGCTTTGCTTTGTCATTGATATGCATCAAATTTATTCGTGTGGCATACATTCAATAACATTTTCTATATTTCATTAATACCTACAAGAGCACTGTGGGGATGTCCCTGCAGCGCAACAGTATGTTGTGATCCTTGTTGATAGGGAGGTTTCATGTTCAAACCCTTGCAAGTATTGTGCACGTTGAATGATGATCGCTTGTTTTGGTACTTTCGGTGGTCCCCCTTGGCGATTGGTACCCACATTGAGGTTGGTGTTGATGCCTTTTCTTTCGCTATCCACGCAACACAAATCCTCGTATTGCGGTCCCTCTCGTGGCTTCGTTGGTGTTGATGCCTTTTCTTTCTCCATCCACGCAACACAAAAAACCTCGTGTTGCGGTCCCTCTTGTGCCAAAAATTACCGATGATTTATGATGCCCCCCTGCCAGTTTAAGGAGCAACAAATCCTGTGTTGGAGAGATAAGGCGTATGGAGTGATAAGGAGAGATAGATATAACAAATATATGTAAGTGTGGCATTCATGTCATCGAGGAGGTGTTAATACCTCATCATGTAGTCCCTCGGGGAGGGGGTCTCCCATTGTGACCCCCACTGGTTCGTAGCTCCAGTTAAAGTGTTCTTAATAAATAAAAATCACAACATTACCGATCAATAAAAATAAAAAAATACCTACATGAGCATTGTCAAAACTTTCTATTCATCTCTATCTTTGCATTATCATTCTGTTTGCCACGTTATTAATCTCCATGTTCTTTAAATATCTATGTTATTATTCTTCACTGTTATCATTAGTCTCTGTGTTATTATTAGTTTCTGCATAAACATTAAAAATCTACTTCCATATTTTGCCCATGTGAGACCATATGTTCCCTGCGTGAGTCAATGAGCATCCACCTCTTGGCCTCTGTCAATGACTTGTCCCTCCATAAGAGTCCATGCGTCCTATCTGCAATTCCATGTTTTACATAATAATGTCTTTATATTTATAAAAGTTGTAACACCTTTTTTTTCGCAGATTAAAAGAAAAAAAAACAATTTTCATTCACGTCCTTGTAGGTTTTGTGTTTTCTTTTTACAGATTTAAAACAGTTCACATCGCCTTGAATGCCTTGATTTTGTAAGCTGAAAAATAACGTTTCAACAAAATCTATTTTAGGTGTATACTGCAACCTTTGCAATCTATATGCTAGAAACAATTTATAAGCAACCCACGTTATGGTTGCATTATGTAAAACCCAGAACCCACGTTATAATGGAGCTTGAATTAGTTTTAGCTTGAAGTTTTGGTCTTTTCTTTGTTTTACTTTTTTAGTTAGGTTTTGTATTTTAATTCTTAATTTTCTTTTTAGTTTTTTAATTTAGTTTAGTTTTTAAGATTTTAATTTAGTTTTTCTTTAGTTTTTTAATTTAGTTTTGTTTTTAGTTTTTATAATTAGTTTTTTTTTTTTTTTTAGTTTTTTAATTTAGCTTTGTTTTTTTAGTTTTTTAATTTAATTTTTTTTAGTTTATTTATTTATTTATTTTATTAAGTTTTTGTTTTTGGTTTTTAATTTAATTTTAATTTAAGTTAGTTTAATTTTAATTAATTAGATTTTTTTAATTTTTTTAAATTTTTCAGATTAGATTAAATATATTTGTTTATCTCTTAAATTAGTTTGTTTGTTTTAATTAGATTTGTTATTAGACTATATAATTTTATCTCTTTTTTTAGATTAATTTGTTCTTAATCTAGATAGTTTGTTTGTTTATTTATTTATTTAGATTAGTTGTTTATTATGTGGTAGGATTGTTTGGTGTGTTGTTTTGATTTTGGAGATTGATCTTTGGACTTTCAATTTGTGTAGGTTCTCCCTCGTTTGTCGAAGACTTGAAAGAAAAAACTACTAATGATGTTTTGATGTAGGATGCATGTCGAAGAAGTGATTTAAAACCGATTGATTTTTAAATTAGATCACATTTCGATTTGGTGTATTAAAATTAACCAGTGTCTTCTGTGTCTTGAGCAATAGGCTCTTTGTGTTTTACCTTTTAGAGGGCCCGCCTCTTGAGACACCCTTAAGGCTCGGTGGGAGGGAATGACCCAAGTGGTAATGAGGCTAAGGTCAAGCCCTTCCAAGCCACTTGTTGACGGGTGTTTTGACACACTCACCAACAGTCAGGTAGTTTATGTGAACACTCACCACCTCTCCTGAAAAGCAATAAGTTTTGGGAAACTAACCACTCCAAGGTCTCGATAATCGGGTCTCAATGGTGATGGGCAGCTCAATGGTTAATGTGATTGTACCTGTCAAGGGGTCTGCTGGTTGAAACAATTTCCAATAACTTAACTTTTTTTTTTTGTATTTTCTGATTTAGATTCTCTCTCAGAATAAATAGCAAAAGATAGATCAGGGGAACAAGAAAATAATGATGAAATCAATACAATAACAACTAAATGATCCACACAGTGAGAATTTCATAACCCAGTATTATCGATATTACTAAATCAACATTCAAATGATGAACTCTAGAAAATATATAAAGTCAGACAACCTCACATACCAACGAAAATAAATATCATCAAACCAGTAATCACCCTATCAATTTAATCCTCATATACCATTTACATGCACAATATGATTCATCAAATAACAAAGTATCCAAAAGAACTAGTTGTTGATCCAAACAATAGAAGTTGCCAGATAATGAAGAGCATAACCATATAGAACACACAAGTAGATCAAGCAATCCACAAGCTGCTTTTTGTATTAAACTTCAAAGAGTATCACAAAATCTTCTAAACTCATAAAATCTGCATAAAAATCTCTAAAATAATTTCTAATTGGACCTCAAATCATCAAATTCCCGGACCCTTACAATGAAATAACTTCTCCAATTTATAGAGTTTCTTGTCCTACTTTCTAGGAAATAAATCTATCTAAATTAAGCACCATAAAAGCAAGGAGTTGTAGTTGACATGCAAGTCCCTGCCTCAAACTCCAGTTAACTACTACGAAACTGTGACTGGGTGACCATTACAAAAATGGTGCTCCATGAACCAACACTTCGTAATCCTGCAAAACTTGCTCAATAATTAAAGTACATGCTATAGTAGTAGTTGAAGTTGTGAGGCCCTACCCCGAGCCGTCATAGCATTTCAGTTATTTTCATGTTGGACCTATTATTGATACTTTATTTTGATGCATTATGGACATAGATTCTATATGACCCATTGATTGGATAACATTGATATGGTGTATGTCATTTGTCTCTGATTTGCAGTACTTTATTTTAATGCTAGAAATTATGGGTGCATGCTTTATAAATGATTAAATTTCATGATGATTATGATGATGCCATTTAGTAGATTATTTTATGTGGATTTTATTGGATAATTGGAAACGTGATTATTATAATTGAAATTGTGTGCAAATGTTTGAATTGTATTATTTTCATATGATAATATTATATGTGATTTTTGGAATTACTAATGTGCAAAGTGAGATGTGCAGGAAAACTGATCCATGTGACCATGGAAACTATTCGGAGAATCAAGCCTAAACCTATGTGTGTTTGTGAAGCCAAGGGTTGTCTATTTGGAGAGACAACACCTTGTGTGTAAATGTGTTTTATTTGTAAATGTTTATGCTTGGATGTGTGTTTAATTTGAAATTGTTAAATTTATTAATTCCAACAAAGAGACATTGCCATGTGTATTTAAGTGATGTGTAATTTTATGGTGCCACTTGACACATGTGTTGTAAAGTGAGTTGGCAGTGACATGTCCCTTGGAAGGAATTTGTTTTACCAATGCATTTTTCAAATATCCTAGTATGGTCCCAAGAAAGTTTTGGATAAGGAGCCTTTAGAAAGGTCAACTCAAGGTTGACCCGTAGGTAAACTTTGGGTGAGTTTCTAGAGGGTTAAACTAACTCCTAAGGTTAGGTTAGGGGCATTTTCAATGGGCCATATGTTATACCTATGGGTGAAGGCCAATTTTAGCCATGTGTCCACTCACTAGTGACTATCTAGTCACCTCAAAAGTTGAGTTTTTCAAGATGACCGAATTTCAACTTTTGAGGATCTTACCTAAGTTAGACAACCTTCCTAATGAGTGATATTTGCTCTTCCCTATTTTTTTTCACCTTTTTAGGGTGCCTTGTGTAGAGAGCTTGTAAGGTGTTGGAAAGACCAACCTATGAAAATCCCCCACCCTTCCCAAAAGGATTGGAAAGAGTGAAGAGTGTCTTCTTAGGGAATGGTTTGAGAGGGAGAATTTGGATCACCCACTCTCCATTTTTGGAGACATAGAATTTTTGCTCAAGCTTTTTGGTTCTAGTTTTCTTGAGTTGGATTTTTAGCTAAGTCTTGAGAAGGAAAAAAAATAGTGGATTTGGCAACTCTCCTACAACTTCTACTCATCCCATTTGCGGGTTTTAAGGTTGGTGGAAATACCTTCTTTATGTGTTGTTTTGTAAATTGTTGAAAGATTGATTGTGCTCTTTTTTGGTTGTTTCTTTGTAGTCATGAAAGATGTTTAAGTTCTTCTTGTGTTTCTTTTACATTGCTTGTATCATGTTTATTGTTTGAGGTGTTTCAAGGCCATGCTCACCCTTGGGAGGGTAGAGTAGCCTTGGGGTGAAGGGTTGTTTGACAA